>NC_069501.1:630933632-630938632 GCF_027579735.1 Bombina bombina
ATTTAAATATAGAATGCATAAAAACAAATTCAATTGCTTCTATTAAATTTTTTTCATTCTTTTTGTATTCTTTTTTTTTTTTTGAAGAATAAACAAGTAGGCTGAAAGTAGCTCAGGAGTGTGCAGGTAACTTTAGCATTCTATGTAAGCAGTGTTTACAACAATGTTTGTAGCAATATTATCAGCTGTTGCAAACGCTGCTGTCATAAAGTACTAAAGACACGTGCATACTCCTGAGCTCCTATGAGCCTATCTAAGGCCTAGATTTGGAGTTTGGCGGTAGCCGTGAAAACCAGCGTTAGAGGCTCCTAACGCTGGTTTTAGGCTACCTCCGGTATTTGGAGTCATTAAAAAAAGGGTCTAACGCTCACTTTTCAGCCACGACTTTTCCATACCGCAGATCCCCTTATGTAAATTGCGTATCCTATCTTTTCAATGGGATTTTTCTAACGTGTCTGAAGTGAGCGTTAGAGATCGAACGACAAAACTCCAGCCGCAGAAAAAAGTCAGTAGTTAAGAGCTTTCTGGGCTAACGCCGGTTCATAAAGCTCTTAACTACTGTACTCTAAAGTACACTAACACCCATAAACTACCTATGTACCCCTAAACCGAGGTCCCCCCACATCACCGCCACTCGATTAATTTTTTTTAACCCCTAATCTGCCGACCGCCACCTACGTTATACTTATGTACCCCTAATCTGCTGCCCCTAACACCGCCGACCCCTATATTATATTTATTAACCCCTAATCTGCCCCCCTCAACGTCGCCTCCACCTGCCTACACTTATTAACCCCTAATCTGCCGAGCGGACCTGAGCGCTACTATAATAAAGTTATTAACCCCTAATCCGCCTCACTAACCCTATAATAAATAGTATTAACCCCTAATCTGCCCTCCCTAACATCGCCGACACCTAACTTCAAACATTAACCCCTAATCTGCCGACTGGAGCTCACCGCTATTCTAATCAATGTATTAACCCCTAAAGCTAAGTCTAACACTAACACCCCCTAAATTAAATATAATTTTAATCTAACGAAATTAATTAACTCTTATTAAATAAATTATTCCTATTTAAAGATAAATACTTACCTGTAAAATAAATCCTAATATAGCTACAATATAAATTATAATTATATTATAGCTATTTTAGGATTAATATTTATTTTACAGGTAACTTTGTATTTATTTTAACCAGGTACAATAGCTATTAAATAGTTAAGAACTATTTAATAGCTAAAATAGTTAAAATAATTACAAAATTACCTGTAAAATAAATCCTAACCTAAGTTACAATTAAACCTAACACTACACTATCAATAAATGAATTAAATAAAATACCTATAATTATCTACAATTAAACCTAACACTACACTATCAATAAATAAATTAAATACAATACCTACAAATAACTACAATGAAATAAACTATCTAAAGTAAAAAAATAAAAAAGAACTGTGTTACAAAAAATAAAAAAATATTTACAAACATAAGAAAAATATTACAACAATTTTAAACTAATTACACCTACTCTAAGCCCCCTAATAAAATAACAAAGCCCCCCAAAATAAAAAAATGCCCTACCCTATTCTAAATTACTAAAGTTCAAAGCTCTTTTACCTTACCAGCCCTGAACAGGGCCCTTTGCGGGGCATGCCCCAAGAAGTTCAGCTCTTTTGCCTGTAAGAAAAAACATACAATACCCCCCCAACATTACAACCCACCACCCCTAATCTAACCCAAACCCCCCTTAAATAAACCTAACACTAAGCCCCTGAAGATCTCCCTACCTTGAGTCGTCTTCACCCAGCCGAGCCAAATTCTTCATCCAAGCGGAGCAAGAAGAGGTACTCCATCCGGTAGAAGTCTTCATCCAAGCGGGGCAGAAGAGGTCTTCCATCCGATTGAAGTCTTCATCCAAGCGGGATCTTCTATCGTCATCCATCCGGAGCGGAGCGGCAGGATCCTGAAGACCTCCGACGCGGAACATCCATCCTGGCCGACGACTGAACGACGAATGACGGTTCCTTTAAATGAATGACGATAGGAATCCTATCAGCCAATCGGAATTCAAGGGACACCATCTTGGATGACGTCATTTAAAGGAACCGTCATTCGTCGTTCAGTCGTCAGCCAGGATGGATGTTCCGCGTCGGAGGTCTTCAGGATCCTGCCGCTCCGCTCCGGATGGATGACGATAGAAGATCCCGCTTGGATGAAGACTTCAATCGAATGGAAGACCTCTTCTGCCCCGCTTGGATGAAGACTTCTACCGGATGGAGGACCTCTTCTTGCTCCGCTTGGATGAAGAATTTGGCTCGGCTGGGTGAAGACGACTCAAGGTAGGGAGATCTTCAGGGGCTTAGTGTTAGGTTTATTTAAGTGGGGTTTGGGTTAGATTAGGGGTATGTGGGTGGTGGGTTGTAATGTTGGGGGGGGTATTGTATGTTTTTTTTACAGGCAAAAGAGCTGAACTTCTTGGGGCATGCCCCGCAAAGGGCCCTGTTCAGGGCTGGTAAGGTAAAAGAGCTTTGAACTTTAGTAATTTAGAATAGGGTAGGGCATTTTTTTATTTTGGGGGGCTTTGTTATTTTATTAGGGGGCTTAGAGTAGGTGTAATTAGTTTAAAATTGTAATATTTTTCTTATGTTTGTAAATATTTTTTTATTTTTGTAACTTAGTTCTTTTTTATTTTTTGTACTTTAGATAGTTTATTTCATTGTAGTTATTTGTAGGTATTGTATTTAATTTATTTATTGATAGTGTAGTGTTAGGTTTAATTGTAGATAATTATAGGTATTTTATTTAATTAATTTATTGATAGTGTAGTGTTGGGTTTAATTGTAACTTAGGTTAGGATTTATTTTACAGGTAATTTTGTAATTATTTTAACTATTTTAGCTATTAAATAGTTCTTAACTATTTAATAGCTATTGTACCTGGTTAAAATAAATACAAAGTTACCTGTAAAATAAATATTAATCCTAAAATAACTATAATATAATTATAATTTATATTGTAGCTATATTAGGATTTATTTTACAGGTAAGTATTTATCTTTAAATAGGAATAATTTTTTTAATAAGAGTTAATTTCGTTAGATTAAAATTATTTTTAATTTAGGGGGGTGTTAGTGTTAGGGTTAGACTTAGCTTTAGGGGTTAATACATTTATTAGAATAGCGGTGAGCTCCTGTCGGCAGATTAGGGGTTAATAATTGAAGTTAGGTGTCGGCGATGTTAGGGAGGGCAGATTAGGGGTTAATACTATTTATTATAGGGTTAGTGAGGCGGATTAGGGGTTAATAACTTTATTATGATAGCGGTCCAGTCGGCAGATTAGGGGTTAATAAGTGTAGGCAGGTGGAGGCGATGTTGTGGGGGGCAGATTAGGGGTTAATAAATATAATATAGGGGTCGGCGGTGTTAGGGGCAGCAGATTAGGGGTACATAAGGATATTGTAAGTAGCGGCGGTTTACGGAGCGGCAGATTAGGGGTTAAAAATAATATGCAGGGGTCAGCGATAGCGGGGGCGGCAGATTAGGGGTTAATAAGTGTAAGGCTAGGGGTGTTTAGACTCGGGGTACATGTTAGGGTGTTAGGTGCAGACGTAGGAAGTGTTTCCCCATAGCAAACAATGGGGCTGCGTTAGGAGCTGAACGCGGCTTTTTTGCAGGTGTTAGGTTTTTTTTCAGCTCAAACAGCCCCATTGTTTCCTATGGGGGAATCGTGCACGAGCACGTTTTTGAGGCTGGCCACGTCCGTAAGCAACTCTGGTATCGAGAGTTGAAGCTGCGTTAAATATGCTCTACACTCCTTTTTTGGAGCCTAACGCAGCCTTTATGTGGACTCTCAATACCAGAGTTATTTTTATGGTGCGGCCAGAAAAAAGCCGGCGTTAGCTACGCGGGTCCTTACCGACAAAACTCTAAATCTAGCCGTAAGTTTGCCATTCAACAAAGGATACCTAAATTACAAAGTAAATTTGATAACAGAAGTAAAATTAAAAATCTTATAAATTGCATGCATTATCTAAACCAGTTTAATTGTGGCTTTATTGTCCATTAATGTGACCGAGTTTAAATATTTGGCAACATTTCACAGAAATTCAGTTATTTAAACACTCTCTAGTCTCTTAGTCTCTTTTTATAAAGGGTAATTCTCATTACACATTAAAGCCAAGAGATGATTCTTCTCACAAGGTTTTTAATTGCATTCAAAATTGAATTTTCTTGCATAATATACAAATAAGATACTGCTTTAGTGGCCTGTTAGGGGCATCAACAATTCAGAGCATAGAAAATAAAATTATCGTGGGTCTCCTGGCACTATGATACATATTTGGTGGCACTGTCCCATGTTACAGCCTTTCTGGGACGAGATCACAAACCATTTGAAGACCATCATGGGTAACTCATCCACACTACCTTCTATCACTGCACTCCTAAACCTCAGAATAGGTAAAATGTGTACAATTAAATGGGAAAATGTTACAATTTAGTCTCAATATCGCGAGACATCTGATAGCACATAAATGGAAAACACTTGCAGTCCCCACACTCCAGGAGTGGTTGCACAATACATCTGAACTCCTTGCAGTAGAGGAATATTCATATTTTAGGCATGGTAACTTGCAATTCTTTCACAATGTCCAGTTTTTCTGGGAGAATGTATTACACTCTCCACCACGGAAGTATTATACAGTAGTACTCAGCAGCCCGTTTACAATTAGCCTAACCGGATACCGCGCCCCCCACCCCACCCATTGAGAATTAAATGGTGTTTAGTTTATTTGGGATTTTCATTTTGGTCCTGCTTCAGTTATTAATCCGTAGATTTGCAAACCTTTTCTAACTCTTGTAACTAACTTTAAATCCAGATGGGGAAAGTGTTAGTGTACAGCCATTTTCCTTTTCCATATTTATATGTGTACGGATTGACATGATATGTTATATAACCCAGGATGATGTGAGGACCTTGGAGTCAATTGGACATTG
>NC_069501.1:631253632-631356132 GCF_027579735.1 Bombina bombina
GTTTTTATGGTTATTTGAGAATAAAAATACATTTAAAATATCAACACATTTTTCTCTGCTTTTGGTAGCATGCAAACTACTATAAACCACTGTGCCACAATCCCTTTTTTGTAGGGTATATTTATGTCCAAATGTTCTCTTTTAATCTTTAACTAGGCCACACAATACATTTTTAATTGATATGTGGGTTTTATAAATAATCATGATTTCTCCAACATAGGTGTGTCCGGTCCACGGCGTCATCCTTACTTGTGGGATATTCTCTTCCCCAACAGGAAATGGCAAAGAGCCCAGCAAAGCTGGTCACATGATCCCTCCTAGGCTCCGCCTTCCCCAGTCATTCTCTTTGCCGTTGTACAGGCAACATCTCCACGGAGATGGCTTAGAGTTTTTTAGTGTTTAACTGTAGTTTTTATTATTCAATCAAGAGTTTGTTATTTTAAAATAGTGCTGGTATGTACTATTTACTCTGAAACAGAAAAGAGATGAAGATTTCTGTTTGTAAGAGGAAAATGATTTTAGCAACCGTTACTAAAATCGATGGCTGTTCCACACAGGACTGTTGAGAGGAATTAACTTCAGTTGGGGGAACAGTGAGCAGACTTTTGCTGCTTGAGGTATGACACATTCTAACAAGACGATGTAATGCTGGAAGCTGTCATTTTCCCTATGGGATCCGGTAAGCCATTTTTTATTACAGAAAGAAAAAAAAAAAAAAAAAAAGGGCTTCACAAGGGCTTTCTAAGACTGTAGACATTTTCTGGGCTAAATCGATTTATATTTTATACTCCATAGCCTTGAGGAATTATTTTAATCTTGGGAATTATGTAAAATAACCGGCAGGCACTGTATTGGACACCTTATTCTCTAGGGGCTTTCCCTAATCATAGGCAGAGTCTCATTTTCGCGCCTGTATTGCGCACTTGTTTTTGAGAAGCATGACATGCAGATGCATGTGTGAGGAGCTCTGATACATAGAAAAGACTTTCTGAAGGCGTCATTTGGTATCGTATTCCCCTTTGGGCTTGGTTGGGTCTCAGCAAAGCAGATACCAGGGACTGTAAAGGGGTTAAATATAAAAACGGCTCCGGTTCCGTTATTTTAAGGGTTAAAGCTTCCAAATTTGGTGTGCAATACTTTTAAGGCTTTAAGACACTGTGGTGAATTTTGAACAATTCCTTCATACTTTTTCGCAATTGCAGTAATAAAGTGTGTTCAGTTTAAAATTTAAAGTGACAGTAACGGTTTATTTTAAAACGTTTTTTGTACTTTGTTATCAAGTTTTTGCCTGTTTAACATGTCTGAACTACCAGATAGACTGTGTTCTGAATGTGGGGAAGCCAAGGTTCCTTCTCATTTAAATAGATGTGATTTATGTGACACAAAATTTAGAGAAAATGATGCCCAAGATGATTCCTCAAGTGAGGGGAGTAAGCATGGTACTGCATCATCCCCTCCTTCGTCTACACCAGTCTTGCCCACACAGGAGGCCCCTAGTACATCTAGCGCGCCAATACTCCTTACTATGCAACAATTAACGGCTGTAATGGATAATTCTATCAAAAACATTTTAGCCAAAATGCCCACTTATCAGCGAAAGCGCGACTGCTCTGTTTTAGAAAATACTGAAGAGCATGAGGACGCTGATGATATTGGTTCTGAAGGGCCCCTACACCAGTCTGAGGGGGCCAGGGAGGTTTTGTCTGAGGGAGAAATTTCAGATTCAGGGAAAATTTCTCAACAAGCTGAACCTGATGTGATTACATTTAAATTTAAATTGGAACATCTCCGCGCTCTGCTTAAGGAGGTGTTATCCACTCTGGATGATTGTGAAAATTTGGTCATTCCAGAGAAACTATGTAAAATGGACAAGTTCCTAGAGGTCCCGGGGCCCCCCGAAGCTTTTCCTATACCCAAGCGGGTGGCGGACATTGTAAATAAAGAATGGGAAAGGCCCGGTATACCTTTCGTCCCTCCCCCCATATTTAAAAAATTGTTTCCTATGGTCGACCCCAGAAAGGACTTATGGCAGACAGTCCCCAAGGTCGAGGGGGCGGTTTCTACTCTAAACAAATGCACCACTATACCCATAGAAGATAGTTGTGCTTTTAAAGATCCTATGGATAAAAAATTAGAAGGTTTGCTTAAAAAGATGTTTGTTCAGCAAGGTTACCTTCTACAACCAATTTCATGCATTGTTCCTGTCACTACAGCCGCGTGTTTCTGGTTCGATGAGCTAGAAAAGGCGATCAATAATAATTCCTCTTCTTATGAGGAGATTATGGACAGAATTCGTGCTCTCAAATTGGCTAATTCTTTCACCCTAGACGCCACTTTGCAATTGGCTAGGTTAGCGGCGAAAAATTCTGGTTTTGCTATTGTGGCGCGCAGAGCGCTTTGGTTAAAATCTTGGTCAGCGGATGCGTCTTCCAAGAACAAATTGCTTAACATTCCTTTCAAGGGGAAAACGCTGTTTGGCCCTGACTTGAAAGAGATTATCTCTGATATCACTGGGGGCAAGGGCCACGCCCTTCCTCAGGATAGGTCTTTCAAGGCCAAAAATAAACCTAATTTTCGTCCCTTTCGCAGAAACGGACCAGCCCCAAGTGCTACATCCTCTAAGCAAGAGGGTAATACTTCTCAAGCCAAGCCAGCCTGGAGACCAATGCAAGGCTGGAACAAAGGAAAGCAGGCCAAGAAACCTGCCACTGCTACCAAGACAGCATGAGATGTTGGCCCCCGATCCGGGACCGGATCTGGTGGGGGGCAGACTCTCTCTCTTCGCTCAGGCTTGGGCAAGAGATGTTCTGGATCCTTGGGCGCTAGAAATAGTCTCCCAAGGTTATCTTCTGGAATTCAAGGGGCTTCCCCCAAGGGGGAAGTTCCACAGGTCTCAATTGTCTTCAGACCACATAAAAAAACAGGCATTCTTACATTGTGTAGAAGACCTGTCAAAAATGGGAGTGATTCATCCTGTTCCATTAGGAGAACAAGGGATGGGGTTCTACTCCAATCTGTTCGTAGTTCCCAAAAAAGAGGGAACATTCAGACCAATCTTAGATCTCAAGATCCTAAACAAGTTTCTCAAGGTTCCATCGTTCAAAATGGAAACCATTCGAACTATTCTTCCTTCCATCCAGGAAGGTCAATTCATGACCACGGTGGATTTAAAGGATGCGTATCTACATATTCCTATCCACAAGGAACATCATCGGTTCCTAAGGTTCGCATTCCTGGACAAGCATTACCAGTTTGTGGCACTTCCGTTCGGATTAGCCACTGCTCCAAGGATTTTCACAAAGGTACTAGGGTCCCTTCTAGCGGTGCTAAGACCAAGGGGCATTGCAGTAGTACCTTACTTGGACGACATTCTGATTCAAGCGTCGTCCCTTCCTCAAGCAAAGGCTCACACGGACATTGTCCTGGCCTTTCTCAGATCTCACGGGTGGAAAGTGAACGCAGAAAAAAGTTCTCTGTCTCCGTCAACAAGGGTTCCCTTCTTGGGAACAATAATAGACTCCTTAGAAATTAGGATTTTTCTGACAGAGGCCAGAAGATCAAAACTTCTGAACTCTTGTCAAATACTTCATTCTGTTCCTCTTCCTTCCATAGCGCAGTGCATGGAAGTAATAGGTTTGATGGTAGCGGCAATGGACATAGTTCCTTTTGCACGCATTCATCTAAGACCATTACAACTGTGCATGCTCAGTCAGTGGAATGGGGACTATACAGACTTGTCTCCGACGATACAAGTAAATCAGAGGACCAGAGATTCACTCCGTTGGTGGCTGTCCCTGGACAACCTGTCACAGGGGATGAGCTTCCGCAGACCAGAGTGGGTCATTGTCACGACCGACGCCAGTCTGGTGGGCTGGGGCGCGGTCTGGGGACCCCTGAAAGCTCAGGGTCTTTGGTCTCGGGAAGAATCTCTTCTACCGATAAATATTCTGGAACTGAGAGCGATACTCAATGCTCTCAAGGCTTGGCCTCAGCTAGCAAAGGCCAAGTACATACGGTTTCAATTAGACAACATGACGACTGTTGCGTACATCAACCATCAGGGGGGAACAAGGAGTTCCCTGGCGATGGAAGAAGTGACCAAAATCATTCAATGGGCGGAGACTCACTCCTGCCACTTGTCTGCAATCCACATCCCAGGAGTGGAAAATTGGGAAGCGGATTTTCTGAGTCGTCAGGCATTTCATCCGGGGGAGTGGGAACTCCATCCGGAAATCTTTGCCCAAATCACTCAATTGTGGGGCATTCCAGACATGGATCTGATGGCCTCTCGTCAGAACTTCAAGGTTCCTTACTACGGGTCCAGATCCAGGGATCCCAAGGCGACTCTAGTAGATGCACTAGTAGCACCTTGGACCTTCAAACTAGCTTATGTATTTCCGCCGTTTCCTCTCATCCCCAGGCTGGCAGCCAGGATCAATCAGGAGAGAGCATCGGTGATCTTGATAGCTCCTGCGTGGCCACGCAGGACTTGGTATGCAGACCTGGTGAATATGTCATCGGCTCCACCATGGAAGCTACCTTTGAGACGAGACCTTCTTGTTCAAGGTCCGTTCGAACATCCGAATCTGGTCTCACTCCAACTGACTGCTTGGAGATTGAACGCTTGATCTTATCAAAGCGAGGGTTCTCAGATTCTGTCATTGATACTCTTGTTCAGGCCAGAAAGCCTGTAACTAGAAAAATTTACCACAAAATATGGAAAAAATATATCTGTTGGTGTGAATCTAAAGGATTCCCTTGGGACAAGGTAAAAATTCCTAAGATTCTATCCTTCCTTCAAGAAGGTTTGGAGAAAGGATTATCTGCTAGTTCCTTGAAGGGACAGATTTCTGCCTTGTCTGTGTTACTTCACAAAAAACTGGCAGCTGTGCCAGATGTTCAAGCCTTTGTTCAGGCTCTGGTTAGAATCAAGCCTGTTTACAAACCTTTGACTCCTCCTTGGAGTCTCAATTTAGTTCTTTCAGTTCTTCAGGGGGTTCCGTTTGAACCCTTACATTCCGTTGATATTAAGTTATTATCTTGGAAAGTTTTGTTTTTGGTTGCAATTTCTTCTGCTAGAAGAGTTTCAGAATTATCTGCTCTGCAGTGTTCTCCTCCTTATCTGGTGTTCCATGCAGATAAGGTGGTTTTACGTACTAAACCTGGTTTTCTTCCGAAAGTTGTTTCTAACAAAATCATTAACCAGGAGATAGTCGTGCCTTCTTTGTGTCCGAATCCAGTTTCAAAGAAGGAACGTTTGTTGCACAATTTGGATGTTGTTCGTGCTCTAAAATTCTATTTAGATGCTACAAAGGATTTTAGACAAACATCTTCCTTGTTTGTTGTTTATTCTGGTAAAAGGAGAGGTCAAAAAGCAACTTCTACCTCTCTCTCTTTTTGGATTAAAAGCATCATCAGATTGGCTTACGAGACTGCCGGACGGCAGCCTCCTGAAAGAATCACAGCTCATTCCACTAGGGCTGTGGCTTCCACATGGGCCTTCAAGAACGAGGCTTCTGTTGATCAGATATGTAGGGCAGCGACTTGGTCTTCACTGCACACTTTTACTAAATTTTACAAGTTTGATACTTTTGCTTCTTCTGAGGCTATTTTTGGGAGAAAGGTTTTGCAAGCCGTGGTGCCTTCCATCTAGGTGACCTGATTTGCTCCCTCCCTTCATCCGTGTCCTAAAGCTTTGGTATTGGTTCCCACAAGTAAGGATGACGCTGTGGACCGGACACACCTATGTTGGAGAAAACAGAATTTATGTTTACCTGATAAATTACTTTCTCCAACGGTGTGTCCGGTCCACGGCCCGCCCTGGTTTTTTAATCAGGTCTGATAATTTATTTTCTTTAACTACAGTCACCACGGTATCATATGGTTTCTCCTATGCGAATATTCCTCCTTTACGTCGGTCGAATGACTGGGGAAGGCGGAGCCTAGGAGGGATCATGTGACCAGCTTTGCTGGGCTCTTTGCCATTTCCTGTTGGGGAAGAGAATATCCCACAAGTAAGGATGACGCCGTGGACCGGACACACCGTTGGAGAAAGTAATTTATCAGGTAAACATAAATTCTGTTGTCTTGCTCAGGAGGAAAGAATCAGAAGTGCATGGCTAATAAACAAGGGATACACGTGGGTCTCCTCCAGTCCATCACTACCTTATCGAGAGTTGGAGAAGTTGGAGAGTGATAACTGGCAATCTTTAAGGCAGCGATTCTCATCCTGAGTGTCAGGCCATACATACTAGTGGGTATCAAGTCTTAGCTAAGAATGTTATAAGGATTGTGGCGTTGTGCTGTTAAGTTAAGATGTTTTGTAAAATATGCATTTCACATTATTTATCAATGGAGAACAGTATTGATTATCAAACATAGAAATATATTTTATTGGGAAAACAAATGTATGCTTAGAGAACTATATTAAATGAACATTTTAGTGCAAAAATACATGCTCTAATTAATTTCAACATGCATTTTTGCACTACTCACCATGAAACTATATGGGTCAGATTACAAGTGGAGCAGTAATTAACGCTCCTACTCAAGAAGTAAGCTTTTTGCTCTTGTCAGTTTGTGCTCATAATATCATTAGAAAATAAACTGTTGTCAATCGCGCAATAACCCAATGAGCGCAAAAAGCTGAAGGTAGAATATTGCGTGGACATTCATGTGTTCCCCCAAAGTCAATGGAGAAAAAATTAATAACCCACTCTCACCCAAACTCGATAGCATATTCTCATGTGCGCTAACCCGACATGAAAATATAAATATTTCACATTCCAATGTTCTTCAATACATAATTATATATAAAAGCACACTGGTCTAAAAGAAGCTGCTCCTGGGTGGTAAATCGCCATAGAACTAGCTGATGAGCTGTTGTTCGTTCCTGGTGGAGCGCTTTTCTGTATGCAAACTAATATGACCCTGGTGAAGTCTCCCTATGGGTGATGGGGGGAAACCAGATGTGGACACCTTGCCCAGTATGCTTAGAGGAATGTGGCTGCACCTCACTGACGAGGCCCATAGGAGGCCGAAACAATCGTCTGGGGTTGTCATGTTCCTTGTTCAGAGGAGAATTGTCTGGTATTTCGGGGCTGGACTGATCTTACTTGGCGGGATCAAACTGATATACTTCAGGAAAGTTTTTCTCTGTGAAAAGCACACTGGTCTAAAAGAGGCTGCTCCTGGGTGGTAAATCGCCATAGAACTAGCTGATGAGCTGTTGTTCGTTCCTGGTGGAGCACTTCTCTCTTTGTATGCAAATATACAGTGTGTATATATATATATATATATATATATATATATATATATATATATATATATATATATTTATGTGTGTGTGTGTGTTATGGGTAAAGTAAAAAATCAAGTAATCCGGGTGATCCTAAGATTACCCGGGTAAAATGGACATTACCCAAGCGGCTGTGGGTAAGGCCTGATGTACTGTAATTCCCACCTCTACACTATTTCTTTTGCCTCTGCCTAGAGGGTTCAAGGAAGGCTCCCTGCCGATCCTCTTGCATCCACTCCAAGTGAACCTTGGGGAATGAGGCAAAAAGATAGTGAAGATGGGGGAATTGCATTGCATGCTATATATATGTTTGATGCGGTGACTCCGCACTCTGAGGGGATTTATGATCTTATCCTACCCAATATCTGACTTTACCCGTGCTATATATATATATATATATATATATATATATATATATATATAACATATTCTATGTGCAGAACATTGGAATATGAAATATTTACAGTAAATGCACAGTATAACACTTTATTAAATAACATAATTTATGTAAGAATTTACCTGATAAATTAATTTCTTTCATGTTGGCAAGAGTCCATGAGCTAGTGACGTATGGGATATACAATCCTACCAGGAGGGGCAAAGTTTCCCAAACCTCAAATGCCTATAAATACACCCCTCACCACACCCACAATTCAGTTTAACGAATAGCCAAGTAATGGGGTGATAAAGAAAGGAGTTAAAAGCATCAACACAGGAATTTGGAAATAATTGTGCTTTATACAAAAAAATCATAACCACCATAAAAAAGGGTGGGCCTCATGGACTCTTGCCAATATGAAAGAAATGAATTTATCAGGTAAATTCTTACATAAATTATGTTTCCTTTCATGTAATTGGCAAGAGTCCATGAGCTAGTGACGTATGGGATATCAATACCCAAGATGTGGAACTCCACGCAAATGTCACTAGAGAGGGATAAAAATAAACAACAGCCATTTTCCGCTGAAAAAAATAATCCACAACCCAAAATATAAGTTTATTCTTTAAATGACAAGAAAAACTTAAAACATCAGCAGAAGAATCAAACTGAAACAGCTGCCTGAAGAACTTTTCTACCAAAAACTGCTTCTGAAGAAGCAAATACATCAAAACGGTAGAATTTAGTAAATGTATGAAAAGAAGACCCAAGTTGTCGCTTTGCAAATTTGATCAACTGAAGCTTCATTCTTAAAAGCCCACAAAGTGGAGACTGATCTAGTAGAATGAGCTGTAATTCTCTGAGGCGGGGCCTGACCCAACTCCAAATAATCCTGAAGAATCAAAAGCTTTAACCAAGAAGCCAAGGAAATAGCAGAAGCCTTCTGACCTTTCCTAGGACCAGAAAATATAACAAATAGACTAGAAGTCTTCCTGAAATCTTTAGTAGCTTCAATATAATATTTCAAAGCTCTCACCACATCCAAAGAATGTAAGGATCTTTCCAAAGAATTCTTAGGATTAGGACACAAGGAAGGGACAACAATTTCTCTACTAATGTTGTTAGAATTCACAACCTTAGAAAAAAATTTAAATGAAGTCCGCAAATCCATCTTATCCTGATGAAAAAATCAGAAAAGGAGATTCACAAGAAAGAGCAGATAGCTCAGAAACTCTTCTAGCAGAAGATATGGCCAAAAGGAACAACACTTTCCAAGAAAGTAGATAAATGTCCAAAGAATGCATAGGCTCAATATGGAAGAGCCTGTAAAGCCCTCAAAACCAAATTAATCCTCCAAGGAGGAGAGATTGATTTAATGACAGGCTTAATACGAACTAAAGACTGTACAAAACAGTGAATATCAGAAAGTTTAGCAATCTTTCTGTGAATAAAACAAAAAGAGCAGAGATTTGTCCCTTCAAGGAACTTGCAGACAAAACCTTATCCAAACCATCCTGAAGAAACTGTAAAATTCTTGCAACTCTAAAAGAATGCCAAGAGAATTTATGAGAAGAACACCATGAAATGTAAGTCTTCCAAACTCGATAATCTTTCTAGAAACAGATTTACGAGCCTGTAACATAGTATTAATCACTGAGTCAGAGAAACCTCTATGGCTTAGCACTAAACGATCAATTTCCATACCTTCAAATTTAATGATTTGAGAACCTGATGGAAAAACGGACCTTGAGACAGTAGGTCCGGCCTTAACGGAAGTGGCCAAGGTTGGCAGCTGGACATCCGAACAAGACCCGCATACCAAAACCTGTGAGGCCATGCTGGAGCCACCAGCAACACAAACGATTGTTCCATGATGATTCTGGAAATCAATCTTGGAAGAAGAACTAGAGGCAGGAAAATATAAGCAAGTTGATAACACCAATGAAGTGTCAGCGCACCCACTACTTCCGCCTGAAAATCCCTGGACCTGGGCAGGCATCTGGGAAGTCTCTTGTTTAGATGAGAGGCTATCAGATCTATCTCTATAAGACTCCATATCTGAACAATCGGAGAAAACACATCTGGATGGAGGGACCACACCCCCGGATGTAAAGTTTAACGGCTGAGATAAACCGCCTCCCAATGTCTATACCTGGGATATGCACCGCATAATTTAGACAGGAGCTGGATTCCGCCCAAGCAACTATCTGAGATACATCTTTCATAGCTTGTGGGCTGTGAGTCCCACCCTGCTGATTGACAAATGGTACTGTCTGTGATATTGTCTGTTTGAAAAAAAATAAAAAAATGAACGGTTCTCTCTTCAACAGAGGCCAAAACTGAAGAGCTCTGAAAATTGCACAGAGTTTTAAAATATTGATTGGTAATCTTGCATCTTGAGATTTTCTATGCACATAGCCACTGAAGGGAATGTCTGAGACTGAAGGTGCTGACACGCTGCAACCACTTTCAAACGTCTCTTGACTGTTAGAGACAGAGTCATGGACACTAAATCTATCTGGAAACCTAAAAAAGGTGACCCTTGTCTGAGGAATCAAGAAACTTTTTGGTAAATTGATCCTCCAACCATGTTTTCAAAGAAACAACACTAGTTGATTCGTGTGAGATTCTACAGAACGTAAAGACTGAGCTAGTACCAAGATATCGTCCACATAAGGAAACACCACAATACCCTGCTCTCTGGTTTCCATAAAGCAGGGCACCTAGAACCTTTAAAAAAGATTCTTTGAGCGGTTGCTAGTCCAAATGGAAGAGCAACAAATTGGTAATGCTTGTCTAGAAAAGAGAATCTCGGGAACTGATAATGATCTGAATGAATCGGAATATGAAGGCATACATTCTGCAAATCCATTGTGGACCTAAAATGTCCTTGCTGAATAAAAAGCAGAACAGTCCTTAAAGTCACCATTTGAAAGTTGGTACTCTTACATAACGATTCAAAATTTTCAGATCCAGAATTGGTCTGAATGAAATTTCCTTCTTTGGGACAATGAATAGATTTGAATAAAACCCCAGACCTTGTTCCTGAAAAGGAATTGGCATGACTACCCCTGAACTCTTGTCTGAAACACACTTCAGGAAAGCCTGAGCTTAACTGGATTTGTTGGGATGCATGAGAGAAAATCTTCTCACAGAAGGATTTACTCAGAATCCTATTCGATACCCCTGAGAGACAATACTCTGAAACCATTGATTTTGGACAGAATTTATCCAAATATCCTTGAAAAAAACCTTAATCTGCCCCCTACCAGCTGAGCTTCATGCAGACTTAGGGGCTGGCTTTTGGTTTCTTAAATGTGTTGGATTTATTCCAATTAATGAAGTTTACCAAATGGAAACAGATTCCATAGGGAAGGATTAGGTTTTTGTTCCTTATTTGACAAAAAGAACGAAAACGATTAGAAGCTCTATATTTACCCTTAGGTCTCTTATTACCTTGGAAAGAAAGAGATAGCAATCTAGACTTAAAAAGTCATATCAGCATTCCAAGATTTATGCTTATTCAAAACTCTTTTAGCTAAAAATAGCTAAAGACATAGATCTAACATCAATCTTGATGATATCAAAAAATGGCATCAGAACTGATTAGTATGTTGCAGTAAGCGAACAATGCTAGATAAATCAGAATCCAATTCTTGTTGCGTTAATTCTCCAACAAAAATGTTGATGCAGCTGCAACATCATCCAAAGAAATTGCAGGCCTGAGACGACCTGAATATAAATAAGCTTTCCTTAGTTAAGAGTAGAAAATAGCCCCATCAACTTTGAGGATCTTTTCCCCTCTATAGAAATTGCTGGTAAAAGGATACAATTTTTAAACCTTGAAGAATGAATAAAAGAAGTACCCGGCTTATTCCATTCCTTAGAAATCATATCAGAAATAGCATCATGAACAGGAAAAAACCTCTGGAGTAACCACAAGAGGTTTAAAAACATAATTTACTAGTTCTAATATCAAGAGGACTAGTTTCCACAATATCCAAAATAATTAACACTTCTTTAACGAAAATACTTCATTTTAAATCAATAAGTAGATTTGTTAGTGTCAATATCTGAGGAAGGATCTTCTGAATCAGATAGATCCTCATCAGAGGAGGATAATTCATTATGTTGTCGGTCATTAAAAATGTCATCAACCTTATGAGAAGTTTTAAAAGACCTTATATTAATTAGAAGGCAGAATAGCAGACAAAGCCTTCTGAATAGAATCAGTAACAAATTCTTTAAATTTCATAGGTATAACATGTACATTAAAAGTTGAAGGAACAACAACAGGCAATGTACTATTTACTGATGGACACAACATCTGCATGTAAAAGTTTATCATGATAACCAATACAAATGACATTCGGAAATAATAATGCACTTAGCTTTAGTAGAACCGACATCAGGCAACAAAGTTCAAACAGATACTTCTGAGGCAGGATCAGATTGAAACATCTTGCAAAATGTAAAATAAAAAACAACATATTAAGCAAAATTTGTCAATTTCCTTATATGATAGTTTCAGGTATGGGAAAAAAATGCAAATAGCATAGCCCTCTGAAAAAGGCAAGAGGCAAATAGCAATGGGGTATTAAATTAATGAAAAAATTTGGCGCCAAGTATGACGCACAACTTAACTGAAATTTTTTTTGGCGCCAACAACATCCAGAAATGACACACTTGCGTCACTAACGACATAACCTTGTATAAGGAACTCGGCGTCAACTACGATGCCGGAAATGACTAACTTGCGTCAACGGACGTACTTTCGCGCCAAAAAATGATTGCACCAAGAATGACGCAATAAAGTCTAGCATTTGGCGCACCCACGGGCCTAATACTGCCCGCAATCTGCAAGAAAAATGTAGTCAATTTTTAAAAAACGACTAAACCCCAGGTAAGAAAAATATTTCTTAAAATGTTAATTTCCCCCAAATATGAAACTGACAGTCTGCACAAGGAAATACATGAACCTGACTCATGGCAAATATAAGTACAATACATATATTTAGAACTTTATATGAATGCATAAAGTGCCAAACCATAGCTGGGGTGTCTTAAGTAATAAAAAAACATACTTACCGAAAAGATACCCATCCACATAAAGCAGATAGCCAAACCAGTACTGAAACAGTTATCAGTAGAGGTAATGGTATATAAGAGTATATCATCGATCTGAAAAGGGAGGTAGGAGATTAATCTCTACGACCGATAACAGAGAACCTATGAAATAGATCCCCGTTAGGAAGACCATTGCATTCAATAGGTTATACTCTCTTCACATCCCTCTGACATTCGCTGTACTCTGAGAGGAATCGGGCTTCAAAATGATGAGAAGCGCATGTCAACGTAGAAATCTTAGCACAAACTTACTTCACCACCTCCATAGGAAGCAAAGTTTGTAAACCTGAATTGTGGGTGTGGTGAGGGGTGTATTTATAGGCATTTGAGGTTTGGGAAACTTTGCCCCTCCTGGTAGGATTGTATATCCCATAAGTCACTAGCTCATGGACTCTTGCCAATTACATGAAAGAAATGAATATTGCATAAATATGATTTTTACATGTTTTCATCTACTTAACTGAAAAGGACTCCAATGCACTTATATCTATCAATCTATATCTATGTATCTATCT
The DNA here is from genome assembly GCF_027579735.1 of Bombina bombina. Lineage (NCBI taxonomy): Eukaryota > Metazoa > Chordata > Amphibia > Anura > Bombinatoridae > Bombina > Bombina bombina. Next base: position 631,266,951 of record NC_069501.1, read on the forward strand.
ATCTCTCACCCCATTAGGGGACTGCTGTGTGTTAACACTGTATTTGAAGCAAAAAGCCAGAGATGTTTTTTATTTTACCCAGAATCCTCTTGTGCATTGGTAACAATGTATATGGAGTTTTACTGGGTAAAGGCAAGCGGGGATTCTTGCCTAGATTTGCCTGTGCAATAATTTCTATTGATTTACTTTTGCGATATGGAGGATTTTAATCTCATGCTTTTAGCTCCACCATAATTTTAAAGAAAAAAAAAAAAAAAAAAAAAAAAATATATATATATATATATATATATATATATATATATATATATATATATATATATATATATATATATATATATGCAAATAGGTTGGAGGAAACGGCACACACGTAGTTCACATGATCCGGTCTGAATACCATTGAGAAAGGCTCATGGTAGAGCCGAAACGTTTGGTTTTTCTGTTTATTGAATAAATCGGATTACTACAAAATTCCTGTGTGCCGGCTGTTCTTGGATCTCATCAGGCAACGGAGTCCGTCCGTTGGATCCGGTTCTGCACTACTATATATATATATATATATATATATATATATATATATATATATATATATATATATATATATATATATACACAAATGAAGGACTGCACTCACGGAATTTAGAAAAACAATTATTCTGTTTTATTCAAACATGGTGATGTTTTGGGGTACGAAGAACCTTTCCTCAGACCAAACAGTGACACAAACAAGTGTGCAGCTTAAGTGTACTAAGCCCCACCCCCAATCAATTAAAAAAATTGCGCCAAAAAGTGCTAACCAAGGTAACATGACAACAGTTGGTATGGTATTTGTATGTATACATTTAAAATCATTTTGCATTTAGTTATTATATAAATAAAGAGATATAGTGCATTATATAACTTATGCCCCAATTGTATAGAACAAACATTTTATGAACATTGTGCATCAATTACATTGTGTGCATTTTTATGGTGCATAAACAACCTCAGTGTTAAGCGAAGAGCAGCCTTTACATTGCAGTCAAATGTACCAAACCATCCAACATAATATTCACATATCCAAGCAGTTTTGCCACTTTTATTCAGTTCATTATGTCTAGATATAAGGGATTTAGTATCTCTTGAAATACATATAGTCATGTTTATAGCAGTGTATTAATTCTATGTTTCATTTAGAGAACGTATTTTCATTATAACTAGCAAAATTTAATACCTTAAGATAAGATTCATGTGTTATTTACACAATCTGTCAACTGTGTTGCATCAGCTTTTTTTCCTATATAAATAAGTAACTGTGCTTACCTTCTTATGCAACCGTTAAAGCTATATATGAATGTTATGAATATACAGATATGATATAATAAGATAGAAAGTAATATACATCTCTAATTAAATAACTAAGTGCTTACCATGATGGGATTGCTTTGACCATATATATTCAAATCATACATATTGTACTTATTTCATACTTAGCATGATAGGTTGGCATACCTAAGGTGCCATGACCACACTTATGAGGTTGATAATTGTGAAGTATACATTGTATGAATATATTGTGGGACACTTGTACATATGTGGGATTATTTATAATTTGTAATCTAACTTGACAGTATGTAACCTGATGTATGGTAATGAATGGGTAACCAATTGACAGCTGAGTATGATATCACCTATATATGTTTTAATGTAGTTAATATCCTATGGACTACATAGACATAGGTTATCAAGTGATTCATGTTAATACGTATAATATGGCAGGCACAATGTTTTCAGCATAATGCCACATTCTTGCTGAACTATTACATTTTGTGGCCATGAACCCTCATAGTCAGTGTGGTGTGAGATAACCAATTTGTTACTGTATTATCTAGACTATCTAGGTCAACTAAATTGATTTATCCGGCTGTATGGCTATGCAAATTAGCCATGCTTCTGTAAGACAAGGGGCGGGTCACTAATACGTCATGTGACGTTACGTGACGATACAATTGCACCTTGTGAGCTTTGCGAGTTGATTGAGGACATTTCCAACCAAAACATCCAGATATAGCTTTAACGGTTGAATAAGAAGGTAAACACAGTTACTTATATAGGATAAAAGCGGATGCAACACACTTGACAGATTGTGTAAATTACACGTGAATGTTATCTGCTAAGGTATGAAATTTTGCTAGTTATAATGAAAATACGTTCTCTAAATGAAACATAGAATTAATACACTGCTATAAACATGACTATATGTATTTCAAGAGATACTAAATCCCTTATATCTAGACATAACTGCAAAGTAAAGGCTGCTCTTCGCTTAACACTGAGGTTGTTTTTGCACCATAAAAATGCACACAATATAATTGATGCACAATGTTCATAAAATGTTTGCTCTATACAATTGGGGCATAAGTTATATAATGCACTATTTATTTATATAATGACAAAGTATTATGCAAAATGATTTTAATGTGTGTATATATACAAATACCATAGCAACTGTTGTCATGTAGCCTGGTTACCACTTTTTGGTGCAATGTTTGAATTGATTGTAGGTGGGGCTTAGTACACTTAAGCTGCGCACTTGTTTGTTTCACTGTTTGGTCTGATGGTCTGAGGAAAGGGGTCTGCAAACCCTGAAATATATATATATATATATATATATATATATATATATATATATATATATATATATGTAAAACACACAGGTAGTACCAGCACTAAACAGGTTAAAAATACACCATACATGTAATGTTAATCACTGTCTTTTCCATATGTTAAATATAGTCACTTTGTGAAAAGATGAAGACAATCCAAAAGACTTTTGCAGCCTGAATCACTTAAAAGCTCAGAGGCGACCCAGCAGGAAGTCTCAGCAGTAATTTATGGAAACAGAAGAAGGGAGGGGCGCACAACAATTCCGGATCTGGGTGTAGTAGGTTCAGATTCCACAATTATCAGCTACTTAATTGCCAAATTTGTACTCACTTGTTGGGACCTCAAACTATATGAGGTATGGAAAATGCATGGAGGCTATTATCAGCCCTGATGGTCTCCTTAGATGCTGTTGATATCGGAATAGACTTTCTGTTCTGTGTACTTCAGCACTTCCACACAAACTCCCAGGTCTTTGCTTGGTGTTACCAAGCACAGCTTTTTGTTGATTGTTCTGTGAATGGGTTTTGGGGATTTGGGGCAATATAACTTATTGTACACTTGCAGAGAGCAAGATATAAATACTTCATTTTTCTATTCTTTTGCAAATTTGTACATGGGCCTTTTTGAGGACACGATGATATATAATGATACAAAACATAGGGATAAACACTTAATATTCTGGAAACGTTTTATAGATGATATTCTGATCATCTGGGATGGTGATAGTCCCAGCTGGTCTGAATTCACGGAACATTTAAATTCTAACAATTTTAATTTAAAATTTACGGATAGTTTTAATGAGTATGAAATTACATTTTTTAGATGTTGTACTATTTCATGTAGATGATAATATCTACACAAAAATACAGACGCAAATGGGTATCTTGATGCTAAAAGTGGACACTATCAGGGCTGGATTGATAATATCGCATATGGTCTGTTTTTACGAGTAAAACGAAATTGTACCCTTTCCCAAGATTTTGAAAAAGAATCCATTACTCTAAAAAGGCGCTTTAGGGCTAAATACTTTCCTACTGAGACCATTGAGAAAGCATATAGTAAGGCCAAAAAACAGGATAGGGATAAGTTGATTAATAGGGACACCATGAATGCAGCCCCACTAAAACTAAATACAAAGTGTAATTTGAAAAATAATAAAAAGGGTCTAAGCTTCATAACCACCTTTAACGATGGACATTACAAAATAAAAAATATTCTGCGTAAACACTGGGGGATCCTAATGAAGGACCCCTTGTTAAAGAGAGCAATAGGGAATAAACCAGAAGTTGTTTTTAGAAAAAAAATATTATAGCTCCAAGTATAATAAAACAAAGGAAGGAGGAGAAGAATCATGGGTTTATAAATGCTACAGCCCTAAATGGATTTTTCAAATGTTTTAGGAAGAATTGTGTTTGTTGTGAACATACCCATAGTACAAAAGACTACAATAAACACATAGGTAAAGATGCAAGTGGGAGGAATCATGAAATAAAAGGTAGATTGAATTGCAAGTCGGAATACGTTGTCTACATATTAGAATGCAAATGTAGGACCCCTTTAAAATATATCGGCAGGACGAAACGTACATTGAAAACAAGATGCCTGGAACACATCAAAAACATTGAAGCAGGAATACTAAAAAATCGCCTCATTAAACATTTTAAAGATTATCACAACAGTGACCCCTCTCAATTTTATTTTAAAGCTATAGAACAGGTAGAGGTAGGTCCTAGAGGGGGCAGTAGATTGCTAGCCCTAAGGAAAAGGGAGACTTTCTGGATCCACGCTTTAGGGAGCCTTGGTCCACTAGTTCTAAATAGGGACATAGATCTAGCTGCCTTCTTCTAGACTTCTGTGAGGACGAGTATTTATTACATATATATTTTTACTGTCTGATATAATTATTATACTATACTGTACAGGTTTTAAAAAAGAGTTTTATATATGATTTGTATATTAATGTTATGATATCTATAGGTTGACATATAATAATGGTATAACACAGAGTGCTTAAAATATATACTTTATTTGATTGAACCTGCCTTCAGGTTGTTAAAGATTGATACAAATTGTATATTTTAATTGGTGCAAAAAATAATTATATCTATTTATAGGTTCTTTAAGTATTATCTCCTTCTCACCCTCTATCAGTACAGCTGGTTCATTATAATTTACTACAGGGTTTTATTCATATTTTTATTCACATAAAGAAGTAACACTCATTTTGAGATATAACCTCCCTGAGAAGGCAGGTTTCATAATTTTCGACTATATAAGTTTAAATATATTGCTATAAGAACCAATGTAGAGCTTTTTTATATTTTCTGTTCAAGCATGCCTCTAGAACTTGCTATATATTAAAGGCAGCAATAACAGAGGATTTTTATTAGTACCTGGATGGGAATGTTTTTGCCCTTAAACAAAATGGAGAAAGGGTAATCAATTAGAGTTAGAGCAATGATGCATATAACAGGGAAGTAGGGGGGCGTATACCTACCTCTGAAGAAGCAACCTATCGAGTCGCAAAACGCGTCAGGCACCACCCTGACTCACACACGCTCCAGTATACTGGCAACATAGTCAACAAGCTGTTTTCAGTTAAGCTTCTGTTTACAGCAATAGATTGACTCGTGCCAGCAAACACTGTAGCGGTTTTTTAGACATTTTATTATTTTATTTATTTGTACAATTTCACTCCAGTGTATATCTATACTTGTGTATTTCGTGCTTTATGTTAAAATAAATTACTTTTAATCTCGCTGAATCTTGCTCTCTGCAAGTGTACAATAAGTTTATATTGCCCCAAATCCCCAAAACCCATTCACAGAACAATCAACAAAAAGCTGTGCTTGGTAACACCAATCAAGGACCTGGGAGTTTGCGTGGAAGTGCTGAAGTACACAGAACAGAAAGTCTACTCCGATATCAACAGCATCTAAGGAGACCATCAGGACTGATAATAGCCTCCATGCATTTTCCATACCTCCATATAGTTTGAGGTCCCAACAAGTGAGTACACATTTGGCAATTAAGTAGCTGATAATCCTAATACACCCAGATCTGGAATCTTTGTGCGCCCCTCCCTTCTTCTGTGTATGTGCATATATCTATCTATCTATCTATCTATCTATCTATATATCCTATAATATAAAAGGCCAAGTGTGTTTGTCCAAAGCTGTCATGCGCAGTAGAGACAGCACGAGGACAAACACACCTGACTTTAGAGTCTACCTGATCTGCTGCGGCACGGTGATGACGGTGGGCGGAAGTGGGCATGGGCGAGCTTGAGCGGGGGCGTGGCGAGAGAGAGGGGGGGAGAAAGAAAGAGAGGGGGAAAGAGAAGGGGGAAGAGAGGGAGAGAGAGGGGAAGAGAGGAAGAGAAGGGAAGAGAGGGAGAGAAGAGGGGAAGAGAGGGAGAGAAGAGGGGAAGAGAGGGAGAGCAAAAGAGAGGGGGGAGAGAGAGCAAAAGAGAGGGGGGGGAGAGAGCAAAAGAGAGGGGGGGTAGAGAGAGAGCAAAAGAGAGGGGGGGGTAGCGAGAGAGCAAAAGAGAGGGGTGAGCGAGAGAGCAAAAGAGAGGGTGGAGCGAGAGAGCAAAAGAGGGGGGGAGAGAGAGCAAAAGAAAGGGGGAGGGAGAGAGAGCAAGGGGTGGGACCGATGTACTGCATAAAATGGCTTTAGGACTAGTGTGTGTGTATATATATATATATATATGTGTATGTGTGTGTATATATCTATCTATCTATCTATCTATCTATCTATATATATCTATATCTATATATATATATATATATATATAGCTATATATATATATATATATATATATATCTATCTATCTATCTATATATATATATATATATATATATATATATATATATACACACCAACTACCACCCATATTTCCCTGCTGCTTCTTGAAAATCTAGTACATGCATGCCTATCCCATTTCCTCACATTACACTCACTCCTTGACCCACTGCAATCTGAATTTTGCCCCCATCATTCCACAGAGACAGCAATCGTTAAGGTTACCAGCGATCTACTCACAGCAAAATCCAAAGGCCACTTCTCTCTGCTTATCCTCCTTAAACTGTCTTCAGCCTTTGACACTGTTGACCACCCTCTTTTGCTCCATTTCCTCCAATCCTTCGGCATTTGTTACTCAGCCCTCGTTCTGGTTCGGGTTCTCTTCCTACCTGTCTAACTGTACCTTTAGTGTAGCCTTCTCTGGGGCTTCCTCTGCCCGTTACCACTTTCTGTTGGGGGTACTGCAAGGCTCTGTCCTCGGTTCCCTTTTCTTCTCAATCTACACATCATCATTAGGTTCCCTAATAAAGTCCCACTGGTTTTATTATCATTTATATGCCGACGACACTCAAATCTACATCTCTGCTCCAGACCTATCTCCTTCCTTACTAACCCGTGTCGCTAACGGTCTTTCTCTACATCTCTGCCTGGATGTCCTCTCACTACCTTAAGCTAAATCTCTCCAAAACTGAGCTCCTTATTTCCCCCCCTTCTTCTAAAATCTCCACCCCCCATATCTCTATAACTGTTGACAACTCCATCATTACCCATACCCCGCATTCCCGATGTATTGGGGTCACTCTTGACTCAGATCTTTCACTCCTCACATTCAGGCCTTGCCGCTTTCACCTTAAAAACATCTTTAAAATTAGACATTTCCTTACACAAGACACAACTAAGATTTTAATCTACTCTCTAACCCTTTCCCGCCTTGACTATTGCAACTCCGTCCTCTCTGGTCTCCCTAGCTGCCGTCTAGCTCCTTTACAATCCATAATGAATGCCTCTGCCAGGCTCATCTTCCTTACGCGTTGCTCTTCATCTGCTGCACCTCTTTGCGAATTCCTTCACTGGCTTCCTCTTGCCTCCAGGATTAAACACAAAATTCTGACTCTGACATACAATGCCCTCAACTGCACTGCTTCCCCGTATATCTCAGACCTTGTCTCCAGATAGTCTCCCTCCCGTACCCTTCATTCTGCTCACAACCTCCTCCTCTCTTCCTCTCTTGTTACCTCTTCACATTCCCGTTTACAGGACTTCTCCAGACTGGCTCCCATCTTGTGGAACCGTCTGCCTCGCTCCACAAGACTCTCCCCTAGTTTTGAAAGCTTCAAGCACTCCCTAAAGACTCTTCCGTTCAGGGATGCATACAACTTACACTAACCTTTCCTAATACCAGTTCCTCTCCTCCATTGCTATCCGCCATGAACCTCCTTAGAATGTAAGCCTAAGAGCCCAACTGCTTTCAGATCACCTTCACAAGAGCTGACTACAGCAGTGCGACTCTAGGCAGGGCCCTCTACCCATTTGATCCCAATAATTGCTACCTTGTATACCGCCTATGTTTTTATAGTGCTGCGGAATATATATATATATATATATATATATATATACATACACATACACATACATATCCATCTTTAGACATGTATATGTATGTATCTCAATGTTTGCCATTTGCCTGCCTTTTTTTTCTTACACCAGAGACCTCATCTTTGAGCCCTTATAACTTTTGTGTGCAATATTTTTTTTAATAATTTGTATTAGATTATTATGAGTGTAAGTGTACTTTGTAATGTATTTTTTATTTGTTTTGGGAAACAGTTAACCAGAGCTCTGAACTAAACGTTTGCACTCCTCCCGTAATCTGGCCCTATGAGTTTAACGAAAAGTAAAAGGAATGCCCAGCACTTACTGCAACCAGGTGCACGTTACAGAGGTCCTGCAAATACCCCTCAGATCAATTATAAATATTCCAAAAGTAGCAGCACCACTTGGTATAATGTTCAACTCTTCTTTATTGGGACATCAAATAAACATATTAGCAAGACGTTTCGGTCCAACTGACCTTAATCATGATGCAATTTGATTATGGTCAGTTGGACCGAAACGTAGTGCTAATATGTTTATTTGATCTCCCAATAAAGAAGAGTTGAACATTATACCAAGTGTTGCTGCTACTTTTTGAATATTTGGAATTGACCTATGAGTTTAACGCCCGGAAAGGGGTGAATAAAGTCCTGCTTGGAGCTCCCAAGGTTAGCACAGCTGGTATTTTGTTAAGTTGTCCAACTTTTGCTGCCAATTGACTCATTTGCTGTTTCCTGCTCAGGACTAGCACTCCTCTGTGTTTTTCCTGCAGGATATCTATGTATTTAACCCATTTTTTAGGGTTAAATTCTTAAGGCCCAGTAATCTAAAGCTCTCTGCCAGGTGAGATGATCTAAAACAATCCACCAGTGCTATGATACTGTGAGCTGCATATCTTACTAAGTGGTGTAACCTACATTTCTGCATGCAGTGGCAAGATGCAGACATACTGTAGATACATGAAACTGCTCAATAAACTAAGCATTTTTAACCTCTAAGGACCGGGCTTTTCAGACTAAGACTTTCCCAAAAGACCAGAGCATTTTTAGCATTTTTGTCATCACTACATTAAAACAGAAATAGAGCCTTTTTTTAATTAGATTTACCTATCAAAAAAAAATAAAAAAAAATATATATATATATATATATATATATTATTATTATTATTATATTCTTTTTTGTTTTGTTTTTTTTGTTTTAGTAGACAACCCAAAGTATTGATCTAGGCCCATTTTGGTATATGTCAAGCCACAATTTCACTGCCAAATGCGATCAAATAAAAAAATGAACTTTTTTTTACAAACTTTCGTTTTCTCACTGAAATTATTTATTGGATATCAGAAAGATTAATTACATTATCTATTTATTTTTGTTTTTTGATGCTGCCCTGCTGGGGTATCTATGTGTTTTGGTTATTAGCTTTTGGAGTGCTAGTTTGATTAGGAAGTTTGACCAGAGTGGCCAATGTTGGTCTTACTGAAGTGGTAGCTCCCATTTCTGATGTGACATTTGTAGCATTAGACTCAGGTGCCGGGGACCCCAAGGATAGGGGTAGAGTGGATTCTGAGTCACCGGCATCAGTGTCTATGCTAGAAAATGTGACTTTTTTGTTGTGGTGATTACAGCGTTTATAATTCTTAGATTTAGTGGAGTTGGGGTTCCTATTGCGCAAAAGGGGTCTATGTTGTTGACAAGAATATTCAATATTAAGGTCATAGTCCTTAGTGTCTCAATTATATTTAGACACTTTTCTGCTGGATAAGTCCATATCTAATTTGTTGATAGTTTCTTCCAATTGTGAAGTATAATCTTTGTATTGGCTGGTGGTCTCGAATGGCTTAATCTTATCCATGATGCCATTAATGTCTCTTTCTTGTTTTTTATGTCTCAGGAGTTGGTTCATCAGTGTCGTGGAGCATCTGGTAAGGGTATTGTTCCACTCTTCCATAAACTCTGGTTTGTGTTAGGCAAAAGAGGGAATTTTTTTTTATCCAGAGACCTCCGGGTACTTTCCTCTCTTTTTTTATGTATAGATCAAGGCACTCTATGTCCCACCAGAGATTGGAACCTTCGGTTCTGTAAATGGGAGGTTGCTGCCTTGTAGTGCTGTGGCTAGAATGAGTCTCACTGTTTATTACCCCTTTGGGAGCTATTACTGCAGTCAAATCTGCCATAATGAGCTTGAAGGATATAAGAAGTGTTCAGGATAGGACTGACTATTGAGCATACACTTGTATGAAAAGGAAAAAAGGGAGACTCAGTCCAATGAGCACGTATATGCCAGCAGTGAAGTGTAAGAGTGAACGCTGCACAAGACGTGGTGCAGTTTATTAGCTAATTAGCTGATAGTAAGTGCATAAACCCCAAACAGCACAGTAACTTAAGTTTAACAGTCACATACCTCACCTTCTCTAGTGCCAATCTGGAGTATACATGTACAAAAGGACAAAATACCTTTGCAGTGAGGAAACTTGTTCATAAGAGATCCGCGGCTGTTGTGTGTAATACATATAGCCGTATCATCTGTTGGCTGTAGCCTTTGTGCTGGTGGCAGAGGCCGCATCCAGACTCCTCCTTAGGGTAACGTCAGTGAGGCACGGAAGGTGAGTGAAGACATCTTTTCTTAGAGCTGGGGGATGCAAAAAAAGCAGCAGCACTACTGGGAACAGAGCTGGGTGCTCGTTGCAAGGTTCCGGTCCTCTAGGCTGCTCAACCATAAACATGTACAAAGAAATAGAAAAACGAAGACTCTCAGGAACAGGTAACCAACGTGGTTTATTCAAACAAACAGGTAAGGCACTATTCAGTGTACAAGGTAGGTGCACAGGAACTGACGCGTTTCGCGCATGCTCAAATGCGCTTCATCAGAGATCTACAGGTGTTCACCAGGTGAGCACTGATATACTATACATTATCCAATAGGAATACAAACAGGCGTGAACGAGTATGTGATGTGATACAAAGTCAAAACTATTATACTAAGCAGTGACAATATTATATGTGAATAAATACAAAAATACTTGTAGTCGCATGCAAGAGACTCTATACAAGGTATTGTCAAAAAGTGATGCCTTATAATAAAACATGGTCTACATAAACCATGTTGGTTACCTGTTCCTGAGAGTCTTTGCTTTTCTATTTCTTTATGTGTATATATATATATATATATATATATATATATATATATATATATATATATATATATACAAGAAAATAAAGGCTTGCGTCAGCACTGTTTCTTTAAAAGGTTTCCATTCTTTATTTAAGCAACAAACAAATTAAAACAGCAACGTTTCGAGTCGTATAGACCCTTAGTCATGCTGTGGATTATGGGAAATCACCACCTTTTATACCACCTGTATGCTAATTGGTTTCAGTGTACTGATTTTTTTCTCATTCCAGTGTGAAAACGTTTACCCCCTACTGGTCAGGTTTCAAGAGAATACTTTTTTTAAATTTATGTATTTCCAAAAAATCTTTCTTCTCTATTATCTATTCCTATACTATGTATAACCTAGGAATACCTTGTTAAAGGAGGGATAACCCTAAGATTATCGGAATATAGAAAATATAAAAATTAATAACATACATTTAAAATATTATAAAAACAAGTGAAGATCATAATCTTTATTCAGACCATTCGGATGAAGTTTTTTAAGTGTTGAATCCACCATACCTCCCTTTTTTAAAAAAAGTAACTCTCTGTTACCACCTCTTCTTTGTTTGGGTATATGGTCAATTATCTGGAACCTCAGCTGGCTAACAATGTCCCGCAGAGAGAAAATGGGATGACACTGGCAGCGTCATGTCTTTACATCTGATTGACGATTTATGGGCACATATCCTATCCTTTACAGGGTTAATTGTCTCACCTACATAGCCCCGCCCACATGGGCATTTGAGGATGTAGATTACATAATCTGTATTACAGGTATAGAAGCCCTTAATTTCTCGCTTTTTATTATCATTAATTTGTGCAATGGATTTCCCTTTAATCATAGAATTACATTGGGCGCAGTTTAAACAGGGGTAAGATCCTCTATTAGCTGTAGTTAAATAGTTGTTTCTTTTTTCTGGGTGTCTACATCTGACTTTACCACTAAGTCTCTAATATTTTTGGCTCTTTTATAGGAATTAATAGGTGGTTTACAAAATTCCTCAATATGAGGATTAGACTTACTCAATAAGTACCAATGTTTTTTTTTATAATTTTGGAAATATCATCACTAAATTGATTAAATACTGATGAGAAGATTCATTGTTTTTTACCAATCTGTCTCACATCATTTTGTCTATTGTACCCTCCATTCTCTTGTGCCTTTGTCCCCTCACTGATTTTACTTTTTACAATTTGTTGACAATTAGAAATAACAGATTTAGGATAACCTCTTTCTAGAAATTTCTTTCCCATCTGTTTAAGCCTTACTTCTTGTAGATTTTTTTTTTCTTTAACATTACGCATAGTTCTGAAAATCGGACTTTTGGGTATGGCATTGAATACTTGTTCTGGGTGATAACTCTCAAAGTGCAACAATGTATTTCGGTCTGTAGGTTTACAATATAGATCAGTCACTAAGTGGCCCTCTTTTTTTATATACCCAAGTGTCGAGGTAACTTACATGTTCTTTTGAGAAATTGACAGTAAATTGTAAACTACTTGTGTTACTATTAAGTTCTTTAACAAATTCTTGAAGGGACTCCAATGTTCCCCTCCACACGCCAAATATATCATCTATATAACGCAGCCATATTTTACAGTTACTTTGATAGGTGCTATTTGTGTAAACATATCTGTTTTCAAATTGGCTTACGAAAATATTGGCGTATGAAGGGGCCACATTGGAGCCCATTGCAGTGCCTTTCTTCTGTAGATAGTATGTATCTTGGAACAAAAAGTAATTTAAGTGTAATATAATGTTAAGCATTTCCTCTATAAATTCACTTTGGGAAATAGAGAATCCCTGGTCTTTTGTGGCACACTTTTGTAGTCCAAATGAAAACATCATTAGTAAGATTACCAATGCCATACCTGATACACCTGATATAAGGGATATGTTTGATATACAACCCTTAGGGTTGAGAAATAAATCTAAATTTGTACCTAGCACCTCTAACCCAGGCGTTGAAACATATATAAAATTTGTCCAAGCCGATATCAAGAAATTATATTCAGCTACTAAACCTAAAATTTGTGAGAATATCACTTTAAATGAACGTAAAGCTTTAAAAAATTTGTCAAATAATAAATCAATTATGATTAAAAATGCTGATAAGGGCGAAGCTGTGGTTGTGCTAGATAAAGAATATTATATACAGGAGATCCTAGCACAGCTATCAGATGGAGGAGTGTATCTAATGTAAGACTGCCATTTATTACCAGACATTCAAAAAGAAATTTCTCTAGAGATAAATAAAGCACTGTCTAAAAAGATAATTACAAAAGAACTAGCTACATTTCTAATAAAAAAAGATCCAATAACACCAGTGTTCTACACAACACCTAAAATTCATAAGAATTTAACAGAGCCACCAGGGAGACCCATAGTGGCAAGCACATAATCAGTTTTTGCAAACATTGCTATTTTTCTGGATAAAGTTCTTAACCACATTGCTGCAACTCAAAAATAATTCTTGAAAGACACAGGAGATTTTTTTTACATAAAATAGAGAATGTACTAATTGATGAAAATGATATTCTGTTCTGACTTGATATAGTTAGTCTTTATACATCTATCCTCCATGAGTCAGGAGTCCAGTCTGTGTTGGATTTTATTAAAAAAGACCAGGGATTCTCTATTTCCCAAAGTGAATTTATAGAGGAAATGCTTAACATTATATTACACTTAAATTACTTTTTGTTCCAAGATACATACTATCTACAGCAGAAAGGCACTGCAATGGGCTCCAATGTGGCCCCTTCATTCGCCAATATTGTAAGCCAATTTGAAAACAGATATGTTTACACAAATAGCACCTATCAAAGTAACTGTAAAATATGGCTGCGTTATATAGATGATATATTTGGCGTGTGGAGGGGCACATTGGAGTCCCTCCAAGAATTTGTTGAAGAACCTAATAGTAACACAAGTAGTTTACAATTTACCGTCAATTTCTCAAAAGAACATGTAAGTTACCTTGATACTTGGGTATATAAAAAAGAGGGCCACTTAGTGACTGATCTATATTGTAAACCTACAGACCGAAATACATTGTTGCACTTTGAGAGTTATCACCCAGAACGAGTATTCAATGCCATACCCAAAAGTCAGTTTTTCAGAACTATGCATAATGTTAAATAAAAAAATCTACAAGAAGTAAGGCTTAAACAGATGGGAAAGAAATTTCTAGAAAGAGGTTATCCTAAATCTGTTATTTCTAATTGTGAACAAATTGTTAAAAGTAAAATCAGTGAGGGGACAAAGGCACAAGAGAATGGAGGGTACAATAGACAAAATGATGTGAGACAGATTGGTAAAAAACAATTAATCTTCTCATCCGTATTTAAAGGGACAGTCTAGTATAAATTAAACTTTCTCCAACATTGGTGTGTCCGGTCCACGGTGTCATCCATTACTTGTGGGATATTCTCCTCCCCCACAGGGAAAGGCAAGGAGAGCACACAGCAAGAGCTGTCCATATAGTCCCTCCCAGGCTCCGCCCCCCCAGTCATTCTCCTTGCCGCTCTGAACAAGTAGCATCTCCTCGGGGATGGTGAGGAGTTTGTGGTGTTTAGTTGTAGTTTTTTTTATTCTTCTATCAAGAGTTTGTTATTTTAAAATAGTGCTGGTATGTACTATTTACTCTGAAACAGAAAGGGATGAAGATTTCTGTTTGTGAGAGGAAGATGATTTTAGCAGACAGTAACTAAAATCAATTGCTGTTTCCACATAGGACTGTTGAGATGAGATAACTTCAGTTGGGGGAAACAGTTAGCAGACTTTTCTGCTTAAGGTATGACTAGCCATATTTCTAACAAGACTGTGTAATGCTGGAAGGCTGTCTTTTCCCCTCATGGGGACCGGTAAGCCATTTTCTTAGTCTCAAACAGAATAAAGGGCTTATTATGGGCTATAAACTGGTAGACACTTTTAGGGGCTAAATCGATTGCTTTATTTAAGTATTATATGCAGTTTGAAGTTGTATTTCACACTTTTATAACATTGGGGAACGTTTTTAGCACCAGGCACTTGTTAAGACACCTTCCCAGTCAGGAAGGGCCTTTCTCTGTAGTAGGCAGAGCCTCATTTTCGCGCCATTATTGCACAGTTACTTTTGAGTACAGTACATGCAGCTGCATGTGTGAGGGTCTGAAATCCACTAAAAACGTTCCTAGAAGGCTTCATTTGGTATCATATACCCCCTGGGATTGGTGAAGTTGCAGCAAAGGCTGTGGCTGGGACTGTAAGGGGGTTAAAATTAAAAACGGCTCCGGTTTCCACATTTTAAGGGTTAACAGCTTGAAAATTGGGGTGCAATACTTTTAATGTATTAAGACACTGTGGTGAAAATTTGGTAAAGATTGGATAATTCCTTCATAGTTTTTCACATATTCAGTAATAAAGTGTGCCCTGTTTAACATTTAAAGAGACAGTAACGGTTTTGTTTTAAAACGGTTTTTGTGCTTTATTAACCAGTTTAAGCCTGTTTAACATGTCTGTACCTTCAGATAGATCATGTTCTGTATGTATGGTAGCCAATGTGGTTCCCCATTCAAATATAGTGTGATAATTGTGCCATTGCGTCCAAACAAAGTAAGGACAGAACTGTCACAAATTGTAAAGTTGCCCAGGATGATTCCTCAGATGAAGGAAGTAGACATAGTTCTACATCATCTCCTTCTGTGTCTATACCAGTTATGCCCGCGCAGGCGACCCCTAGTACTTCTAGCGCGCCAATGCTTGTTACTATGCAGTAATTGACGGCAGTAATGGATAACTCCATAGCTAATATTTTATCCAAAATGCCAGCATTTCAGAGAAAGCGCGATTGCTCTGTTTTAAACACTGTAGAGCAGGAGGGCGCTGATGATAATTTTTCTGTCATACCCTCACACCAATCTGAAGTGGCAGTGAGGGAGGGTTTGTCAGATGGGGAAATTTCTGATACAGGAAGAATTTCTCAGCAGGCAGAACCTGATGTTGTGACATTTAAATTTAAATTAGAGCATCTCTGCGCATTACTTAAGGAGGTACTATCTACTCTGGATGATTGTGACAATCTGGTCAACCCAGAAAAATTGTGCAAGATGGACAGTTCCTTGAGGTCCCAGTGCACCCTGATGCTTTTCCGATACCTAAACGGGTGGCGGACATAGTGAATAAGGAGTGGGAGAAGCCAGGCATACCTTTTGTCCCTCCTCCTATATTTAAGAAATTGTTCCCTATGGTCGACCCCAGGAAGGACACATGGCAAACAGTCCCTAAGGTCGAGGGGGAGTTTTCTACTCTAGCCAAGCGCACGACCATTCCTATTGAGGACAATTGTGCTTTCAAAGATCCTATGGATAAAAAATTGGAGGGTTTGCTTAAAAAGATTTTTGTACAGCAAGGTTACCTCCTTCAACCTATTTCGTGCATTATTCCTGTCACTACAGCGGCGTGGTTCTGGTTCGAGGAACTGGAAAAGTCGCTCAGTAGGGAGACTCTGTATGAGGAAGTCATGGACAGAATTTACGCACTTAAGTTAGCTAATTCCTTTATTTTAGACGCCGCTTTGCAGTTAGCGAGGTTAGCGGCAAAAAATTCAGGGTTTACAATTGTGGCGCGCAGAGCGCTCTGGCTAAAGTCTTGGTCGGCGGATGTATCTTCCAAGACAAAATTGCTTAATACCCCTTTCAAAGGTAAGACCCCTTTTGGGCCAGAATTGAAAGAGATTATTTCAGTCATCACTGGGGGAAAGGGCCATGCCCTCCCACAAGATAAACCTTTCAAGGCTAAGAATAAGTCCAATTTTCGTTCCTTTTGCAATTTCAGGAACGGACCGACTTCCAACTCGGCAGCCTCTAGACAAGAGGGTAACGCTTCCCAGACTAAACCAGCTTGGAAATCAATGCAAGGCTGGAACAAGGGTAAACAGGCCAAGAAACCTGCTGCTGCTACCAAGACAGCATAAAGAGGTAGCCCCCGATCCGGAACTGGATCTAGTAGGGGGCAGACTCTCTCTCTTTTCTCAGGCTTGGGCAAGAGATGTTCAGGATCCCTGGGCACTAGAAATAGTCTCTCAGGGTTATCTTCTAGAATTCAAGGAACTACCCCCAAGGGGAAGGTTCCACATGTCTCACTTATCTTCAAACCAAGTAAAGAGATAGGCATTCTTACATTGTGTAGAAGACCTGTTAAAGATGGGAGTGATACACCCAGTTCCAACTGTGGAACAAGGTCAGGGGTTTTACTCAAATCTGTTTGTAGTTCCCAAAAAAAAAAAAAAAAAAGGGAACTTTCAGACCAATTCTGGATTTAAAAATTCTAAACAAATTTCTCAGAGTGCCATCGTTCAAAATGGAAACTATTCGAACGATTTTACCTACAATCCAGGAGGGTCAATTTATGACTACCGTGGATCTAGAGGATGCGTATCTGCATATTCCTATCCACAAAGATCATCATCAGTTCCTAAGGTTCGCCTTTCTGGACAAACATTACCTATTGTGGCTCTCCCATTCGGACTAGCCACTGCTCCAAGGATTTTCACAAAGGTGCTCGGGTCCCTTCTAGCGGTTCTAAGACCCAGGGGCATTGCAGTGGCACCTTACTTGGACGACATCCTAATTCAAGCGTCGTCTCTTTCAAAGACAAAGGCTCACACATTGTTCTAGCCTTTCTCAGATCTCACGGGTGGTAGGTGAACATAAAAAAATGTTCCCCGTCTCCGTCAACAAGAGTCCCTTTCTTGGGAACAATAATAGATTCTTTAGAAATGAAGATTTTCCTGACAGATGTCAGAGAGTCAAAGCTTCTAAACGCTTGTCAAGTTCTTCACTCTGTTCTACGGCCTTCCATAGCTCAGTGCATGGAAGTAGTAGGGTTGATGGTTGCAGCAATGGACATAGTTCCTTTTGCGCAAATTCATCTAAGACCATTACAACTGTGCATGCTCAAACAGTGGAATGGGGACTATACAGACTTGTCTCCAGTGATTCAAGTAGATCAGAAGACCAGAGACTCACTCCGTTGGTGGCTGACTCAGGATCACCTGTCCCAGGGAATGAGCTTCCGCAGACCAGAGTGGGTCATTGTCACGACCGACGCCAGTCTATTAGGCTGGGGCGCGGTCTGGGATTCCCTGAAAGCTGAGGGTCTATGGTCTCGGGAAGAGTCTCTTCTCCTGATAAACATCCTGGAACTGAGAGCGATATTCAATGCTCTCCGGGCTTGGCCTCAACTAGCAAAGGCCAGATTCATAAGATTCCAATCAGACAACATGACGATTGTTGCTTACTTCAACCATCAGGGGGGAACAAGGAGTTCCCTGGCGATGAGAGAGGTGACCAAGATCATCAAATGGGCGGAGGATCACTCCTACCACCTGTCTGCGATCCACATCCCAGGAGTGGAAAACTGGGAGGCGGATTATCTGAGTCGTCAGACCTTTCATCCGGGGGAGTGGGAACTCCACCCGGAGGTGTTTGCCCAGTTGACCCAATTATGGGGCATTCCAGACATGGATCTGATGGCGTCTCGTCAGAACTTCAAGGTTCCTTGCTACGGGTCCAGATCCAGGGATCCCAAGGCGACTCTAGTGGATGCATTAGTGGCGCCTTGGACTTTCAACCTAGCTTATGCGTTTCCACCGTTCCTTCTCATTCCCAAGCTGGTAGCCAGGATCAAACAGGAGAAGGCCTCTGTGATTTTGATAGCTCCTGCGTGGCCACGCAGGACTTGGTATGCAGACCTGGTGAATATGTCATCGGCTCCACCATGGAAGCTACCTTTGAGACAGGATCTTCTAGTACAAGGTCCATTCGAACATCCAAATATAGTTTCTCTCCAGCTGACTGCTTGGAAATTGAACGCTTGATTTTGTCTAAGCGTGGGTTTTCGGATTCTGTGATAGATACTCTGGTACAAGCCAGAAAACCTGTGACTAGAAAGATTACCATAAAATATGGAAAAGATATATCTGTTGGTGTGAATCCAAGGGATTCTCATGGAGTAAGATTAAAATTCCTAGGATCCTTTCCTTTCTCCAAGAAGGTTTGGATAAGGGATTATCAGCGAGTTCTCTAAAAGGACAGATTTCTGCTTTATCTGTCTTGTTACACAAACGACTGGCAGCTGTGCCAGATGTTCAAGCTTTTGTTCAGGCTTTGGTCAGGATCAAGCATGTTTACAGACCCTTGACTCCTCCCTGGAGTCTAAATTTGGTTCTTTCAGTTCTTCAAGGGGTTCCGTTTGAACCCTTACATTCCATAGATATCAAGTTGTTATCTTGGAAAGTTCTGTTTTTGGTTGCTATTCTTCTGCTAGAAGAGTTTCTGCATTATCTGCTCTGCAGTGTAATCCGCCCTATCTGGTGTTCCATTCAGATAAGGTTGTTTTGCGTACTAAACCTGGTTTCCTTCCAAAGGTTGTTTCCAACAAGAATATTAACCAGGAAATAGTTGTGCCTTCTTTGTGTCCGAATCCAGTTTCAAAGAAGGAACGCTTGTTACACAATTTAGATGTAGTCCGTGCTTTAAAGTTCTATTTAGAAGCAACAAAGGATTTCAGACAAACGTCTTCTTTGTTTGTAGTTTATTCTGGCAAGAGGAGAGGTCAAAAAAGCTACTGCTACCTCTCTTTCCTTTTGGCTGAAAAGCATCATACGATTAGCTTACGAGACTGCCGGACGGCAGCCTCCTGAACGAATCACAGCTCACTCTACTAGGGCTGTGGCTTCCACATGGGCCTTCAAGAACGAGGCTTCTGTTCATCAGATATGTAAGGCAGCGACCTGGTCTTCTCTGCACACTTTGTCCAAATTCTACAAATGTGATACTTTTGCTTCTTCGGAGGCTATTTTTGGGAGAAAGGTTTTGCAAGCCGTGGTGCCTTCTGTTTAGGTAACCTGATTTGCTCCCTCCCTTCATCCGTGTCCTAAAGCTTTGGTATTGGTTCCCACAAGTAATGGATGACACCGTGGACCGGACACACCAATGTTGGAGAAAACAGAATTTATGCTTACCTGATAAATTACTTTCTCCAACGGTGTGTCCGGTCCACGGCCCGCCCTGGTTTTTTAATCAGGTTTGAAGAATTTCTTTCTCTATACACTACAGTCACCACGGCACACTATAGTTTCTCCTTTTTTTCTCCTAACCGTCGGTCGAATGACTGGGGGGGCGGAGCCTGGGAGGGACTATATGGACAGCTCTTGCTGTGTGCTCTCCTTGCCTTTCCCTGTGGGGGAGGAGAATATCCCACAAGTAATGGATGACACCGTGGACCGGACACACCGTTGGAGAAAGTAATTTATCAGGTAAGCATAAATTCTGTTTTCATTATTCAGATAGGACTTTTTTTTTATTTATTTTTTTATAAAACTTTTATTGGAGTATAATTACGATACAATAAAACACAAAATCTAGGAACAATTATATGGTTGTTAGATGGTTGTTAACGTCCCCTCACGCTATAAATGTCCATGGAGTTTAATATCCGGTTGGTCCTTGTATTGGGACGTGTTAAGTGAGGGGAAGGACTTTTAATTTTAACCAACTTTCCAATTTACTTTTATCATCAAATTTGCTTTTTTCTCTTGGTATTCTTAGTTTAAACTAAACATCGGTAGGCTCATATGATAATTTCTAAGCCTTTGAGGGCTGCCTCTTATCACATGTTTTTTAAATCTCTTTTCAACACAAAGAGACAGAAAGTACACGTGGGCTATATAGATAACACTGTGTTCAGGCACAGAAAGTTATTTAAGATCTAGCACAAAAAAATGCTAAATGCAAGACAATAGATAATAAACAGTCACAGTCATGTGATCAGGGGGCTGGAAGAAGGTTTCTAGATACAAGGTAATCACAGAGGTAAAAAGTATATTAATATAACTGTGTTGGTTATGCAAAACTGGGGAATGGGTAATAAAGGTATTATCTATCTTTTAAAACAATAACAATTCTATGGTAGACTGTCCCTTTAATCAATTTAGTGATGATATTTCCAAAATTATAAAAAAAACATTGGTACTTATTGAGTAAGTCTAATCCTCATATTGAGGAATTTTGTAAACCACCTATTAATTCCTATAAAAGAGCCAAAAATATTAGAGACTTAGTGGTAAAGTCAGATGTAGACACCCAGAAAAAAGAAACAACTATTTAACTACAGCTAATAGAGGATCTTACCCCTGTTTAAACTGCGCCCAATGTAATTCTATGATTAAAGGGAAATCCATTGCACAAATTAATGATAATAAAAAGCGAGAAATTAAGGGCTTCTATACCTGTAATACAGATTATGTAATCTACATCCTCAAATGCCCATGTGGGCGGGGCTATGTAGGAGAGACAATTAACCCTGTAAAGGATAGGATATGTGCCCATAAATCGTCAATCAGATGTAAAGACATGACGCTGCCAGTGTCATCCCATTTTCTCTCTGCGGGACATTCTGTTAGCCAGCTGAGGTTCCAGATAATTGACCATATACCCAAACAAAGAAGACGTGGTAACAGAGAGTTACTTTTAAAAAAAAAAAGGGAGGTATGGTGGATTCAACACTTAAAAACACTTCATCCGAATGGTCTGAATAAAGATTATGATCTTCACTTGTTTTTATAATATTTTAAATGTATGTTATTCATTTTTATATTTTCTATATTCCGATAATCTTAGGGTTATCCCTCATGTAATAAGGTATTCCTAGGTTATACATAGTATAGGAATAGATAATAGAGAAGAAAGATTTTTTTGTAAATACATAAATTAAAAAAAAAATATTCTCTTGAAACCTGACCAGTAGGGGTAAACGTTTTCACACTGGAATGAGAAAAAAATCAGTCCACTGAAGCTAATTAGCATACAGGTGGTATAAAAGGTGGTGATTTCCCATAATCCATAGCATGACTAAGGGTCTATATGACTCGAAATGTTGCTGTTTTAATTTGTTAGTTGCTTAAATAAAGAATGGAAACCTGTTAAAGAAACAGTGCTGATGCAAGCCTTTATATTCTTTTATCCATATCAGTGAGGTTGGCAGGCCTCATTAAGCATACGTGCACTACTGTGTTGGGAAAACACAACAGAAAAGGTGCTGGACTTACCTTTTGGATGTGTGTGTGTGTGTGTGTATATATATATATATATATATATTCAATATTTTCTTCAGTGTAGGATTAACCCTTTACTTTCCCACCTCCCTGATTCCTCCCAAAAAGCTCTCTAACCCTCCCCCCTCTAACTAGTTTCTACCATCTTAGGTACTGGCAGCTGCCAGTTATGTACCCATTTTTATTTAATAAAAAAAAAAATTCTGTAGTGTAGCTGCCTACCCCCTAATTTTGGAGCATTGCAGTAGCCAATTCAGCAGGAATTATATGATGTTTTTTTTAAATGGTAGCTACCTCTCGTAAAGCTGTATTACTGATGTAATGAATGTAGGATCTTTTTTTTTTTTTATATAGCTGAGCTTGATATGCTTAAGGCAAACAATTTGGCTGGGAAAAAAGAGTGGGTGGATAAGGGATAATTATCCTTAAGTAATAGTGTATTTGTTATTTCTTAAACTGTTTACTACATCCTGTCTCGTGTCTGTTTTATGCTTTAAAATTCCACTTTTTTTTCCTTTTTATTCTATTCAGTATTTTATCGCTTTGTGCGCCTAAAACTTGATAATATTTAGGAAAATGCAACATTAACTAATGTTTTCTCTGTTAACCGGTAAACTATTAACGGACCGTTAAATACAGTAGTATTGAATAACCTTCAAGAACATAATAAAAAGACAATGCAATCACATATAGTCTGAATTTTAAATAAGCAGTAGATCTCTTTTTGACTTTTTTTCAAAATTTGCTTCTGTTTGCGGGCCCCCTGTATCATATTACAACCATCTAGAATAACAGATTGCTAAACGTATAGGTTGTGAATTATTGCACACGATACAAGAGAACAAAGTAAATTTCATACTAGAAGTAAATTGAAAAGTCTTTTAAAATTGCGAGCTCTATCTTAACCATTAAAGTTAAATTTTAACTTTCATGCCCCTTTTAAAGTGAAAGTAAATTTTCACCAAAACAATGCCACGGATTCCTCTTTTAACATTCTATGTAGTCCCTTTTGGAATGTTTTATTTTTCCATTCCTTTTTTTTTTTAAATATATTTTTTTGATTTTTCTACCATACAGTCTTTTATGTTCCTCCGCCCCCGCTCATTTCCTGGTTTTGCTCTTTTACAAGTAAGAGCGGTCCCACGCGCACTTACGTGTTCATCCATGCGTGCTCCCATAAAGCAACGTCTATTGCACATGCGTTAAAGTACGATCCCTGCTATGATACATATTAAAACAATGAATCACTCGATTCAATGTTTTGTATCGCAGCAGTGATCGTATTAGCTGTTCCTGTTCCGTCAATGATTCCCTGAAGAGCGCACTGATCATTCACTGACTCATAAACCTAATTCTAATCTAAATCTCATTTTGGCATTACAACTTTAAATATTAAATATATGATTAGCGATAAGACAATCTATAAATTAAATCTTTATTATTCAAAACAAAAAAGCATTTTTTTTCATTTGCAGTTTCTTGTTAATTCTACAGATACCGAATAGTAATATAGTTTATACCTCTCAAATTATTATATTTATCAATAAAAATATAAGATTGTCTATGTATATTCTTAAAGGATTACTTTCTGTTATAATTTTTAAGCTAAACAACTAACATATTAAAGTTAATAAACATTAATTAAAACCTACTGACCTATATTTTCTCCAAAACGAAGTTTCATAACGTTCTAAAAGTTATATCTTTTATTCGCCGATGATGTCACGTTATCCTGCCCACTATTCTCAGCACTGCATGTTCAAAATACTTAAACCAATAACTTTGTGTTTAAAGCGCCATTTTGAAACCTAGGTATAGTAAACGGATTGGTACAGAGCAAAGGATACCCACGGAGTGGGTTTGGAAAACAATTAAATTTGCAGACAAGATTTCTGATATACGGTAGAGATATGTTAATGAAATGCTATTGATAAAAAGCGTATTTGGGGTAGTTAGTTAGTAACAGGCATAGAAAATATTTACTTACAGTGGCCCTTTAACACTTCTTACGCATCGTTTATTTTAAAAAACTATTCCCTTGCTTGTATTATTGCTTTCTAGATTGAAATATAAGTATTAGCATCTAGTAGATAAATTACTTTAGAATTAAAGCATATACCTATAAAATATATTTAAATAGGTATCTATTGTATATTTAGCAAAGAATAATACAATTCAGATTTCATTCTACGGTCAAAATGTTTAAGATGATAGAGATAAGTTCAGATCAAGCGCCAAAAATATATACCTCAAAGCTAGTATACAGAGACCTCCTAGCTGGTCTCTATGAAAGTAGATCAAGTGGTGTGTTGTATACAGCGCCAATGGCAGAGGTATTTGGGAGGGGGAACACTCTGAAGTAAAATGCTAATAAAAATCCAATTTATTACATCCGAATAGATTAATTAAAAATATAACAATGTAAAAAGTAAAATTAATCTTACAAAATAGCAATGTAAAGAGTAAAATATCTTGACCAATAAATATGAATTTCAGATCATAAATGATATATACATAAACAGATGAATAATGATAGATGTTCAAACAGGAATCCAAGTTTGGAATGTTATCCCTTATAAAGTGCAGTGAAAGTCCAACATAAAAAACCAATGTGAGAATAGTGTCAACAGTGTCAATAAATCTTCAAGAATGTGAAGTATTCAAATAATAATCCAAAATATAAGATGATGAAGCAAGCAAAAAATATCAATAGTGGAGTGAATTGGAAAAAAATCAAAAAAGTGTACAAAATATATATATATATATATATATATATATATATATATATATATATATATATATATATATATATATATATATATATATATATATATATATATATATAAATATATAAATAAAAATAAAACCAAAAATTCTCTCCAAAAAATCTTGTGATGGTTAGCTCCCCAATGAGGTCCTGTGGTCCACTAACTTCCTTGTTAAAAACATAATTTATGCTTACCTGATAAATTTATTTCTCTTGTAGTGTATCCAGTCCACGGATCATCCATTACTTATGGGATATTCTCCTTCCCAACAGGAAGTTGCAAGAGGATCACCCACAGCAGAGCTGCTATATAGCTCCTCCCCTAACTGTCATATCCAGTCATTCGACCGAAAACAAACAGAGAAAGGAGAAACCATAGGGTGCAGTGGTGACTGTAGTTTAATTAAAATTTAGACCTGCCTTAAAAGGACAGGGCGGGCCGTGGACAGGATACACTACAAGAGAAATAAATTAATCAGGTAAGCATAAATTATGTTTTCTCTTGTTAAGTTTATCCAGTCCACGGATCATCCATTACTTATGGGATACCAATACCAAAGCTAAAGTACACGGATGATGGGAGGGACAAGGCAGGATTAAGCGGAAGGAACCACTGCCTGAAGAACCTTTCTCCCAAAAACAGCCTCCGAAGAAGCAAAAGTATCAAATTTGTAAAATTTGGAAAAAGTGTGAAGCGAAGACCAAGTCGCGGCCTTGCAAATCTGTTCAACAGAGGCCTCATTTTTAAAGGCCCAGGTGGAAGCCACAGCTCTAGTAGAATGAGCTGTAATCCTTTCAGGGGGCTGCTGTCCAGCAGTCTCATAGGCTAGGCGTATTATGCTCCGAAGCCAAAAGGAAAGAGAGGTTGCCGAAGCTTTTTGACCTCTCCTCTGCCCAGAGTAAACGACAAACAGGGTAGATGTTTGACGAAAATCTTTAGTAGCTTGTAAGTAAAACTTCAAGGCACGGACTACGTCCAGATTATGTAAAAGACGTTCCTTCTTTGAAGAAGGATTAGGACACAATGATGGAACAACAATCTCTTGATTGATATTCTTGTTAGAAACCACCTTAGGTAAAAACCCAGGTTTGGTACGCAGGACTACCTTATCTGCATGAAAAATCAGATCAGGAGAATCACATTGTAAGGCAGATAGCTCAGAGACTCTCCGAGCCGAGGAAATAGCCATCAAAAACAGAACTTTCCAAGATAAAAGTTTAATATCAATGGAATGAAGGGGTTCAAACGGAACTCCTTTAAGAACTTTAAGAACCAAGTTTAAGCTCCACGGGGGAGCAACAGGTTTAAACACAGGCTTAATTCTAACCAAAGCCTGGCAAAATGCCTGGACGTCTGGAACCTCTGCCAGACGCTTGTGCAAAAGAATAGACAGAGCAGAAATCTGTCCCTTTAAGGAACTAGCTGATAATCCTTTGTCCAAGCCCTCTTGGAGAAAAGACAATATTCTAGGAATCCTAACCGTACTCCATGAGTAATTCTTGGATTCACACCAATAAAGATATTTACTCCATATCTTGTGGTAGATTTTCCTGGTAACAGGCTTTCGTGCCTGTATTAAAGTATCAATGACTGACTCGGAGAAGCCACGTTTTGATAGAATCAAGCGTTCAATCTCCATGCAGTCAGTCTCAGAGAAATTAGATTTGGATGATTGAAAGGACCTTGTATTAGAAGGTCCTGCCTCAGAGGCAGAGTCCATGGTGGAAAGGATGACATGTCCACTAGGTCTGCATACCAAGTCCTGCGTGGCCACGCAGGTGCTATCAGAATCACCGATGCTCTCTCCTGTTTGATTTTGGCAATCAGTCGAGGGAGCAGAGGAAACGGTGGAAACACATAAGCCAGGTTGAAGAACCAAGGCGCTGCTAGAGCATCTATAAGCGTCGCTTCTGGGTCCCTGGACCTGGATCCGTAACAAGGAAGCTTGGCGTTCTGGCGAGATGCCATGAGATCCAACTCTGGTTTGCCCCAACGATGAATCAACTGAGCAAACCCCTCCGGAAGGAGTTCCCACTCCCCCGGATGGAAAGTCTGACTACTTAGAAAATCCGCCTCCCAGTTCTCCACGCCTGGGATATGGATTGCTGACAGGTGGCAAGAGTGGTACTCTGCCCAGCGAATTATTTTTGAGACTTCTAACATCGCTAGGGAACTCCTGGTTCCCCCTTGATGGTTGATGTAAGCCACAGTCGTGATGTTGTCCGACTGAAATCTGATGAACCTCAGTGTTGCTAACTGAGGCCAAGCCAGAAGAGCATTGAATATCGCTCTTAACTCCAGAATATTTATTGGAAGGAGTTTCTCCTCCTGAGTCCACGATCCCTGTGCCTTCAGGGAATTCCAGACTGCACCCCAACCTAGAAGGCTGGCATCTGTTGTTACAATTGTCCAATCTGGCCTGCGAAAGGTCATACCCTTGGACAGGTGTACCCGAGACAACCACCAGAGAAGAGAATCTCTGGTCTCTTGATCCAGATTTAGCAGAGGGGACAAATCTGTGTAATCGCCATTCCACTGACTCAGCATGCATAATTGCAGCGGTCTGAGATGAAGGCGCGCAAATGGCACTATGTCCATTGCCGCTACCATTAAGCCGATTACCTCCATACACTGAGCTACCGAAGGGCGCGGAATGGAGTGAAGAACACGGCAAGCATTTAGAAGTTTTGATAACCTGGACTCCGTCGGGTAAATTTTCATTTCTACAGAATCTATAAGAGTCCCTAAGAAGGAGACTCTTGTGAGTGGGGATAGAGAACTCTTTTCCTCGTTCACTTTCCACCCGTGCGACCTCAGAAATGCCAGAACTATCTCTGTATGAGACTTGGCAACTTGAAAGCTTGACGCCTGTATCAGGATGTCATCTAGATACGGAGCCACCGCTATGCCTCGCGGTCTTAGAACCGCCAGAAGTGAGCCCAGAACCTTTGTAAAGATTCTCGGGGCTGTAGCCAACCCGAAGGGAAGAGCTACAAATTGGTAATGCCTGTCTAGAAAGGCAAACCTTAGAAACCGATGATGATCTTTTGTGAATCGGTATGTGAAGGTAGGCATCCTTTAAGTCCACTGTGGTCATGTACTGACCTTCTTGGATTATGGGTAAGATGGTCCGAATAGTTTCCATTTTGAAAGATGGAACTCTGAGTAATTTGTTTAAGATCTTTAGATCCAAAATTGGTCTGAAGGTTCCCTCTTTTTTGGGAACCACAAACAGATTCAAATAAAAACCCTGTCCTTGTTCCGTCCGCGGAACTGGATGGATCACTCCCATAACTAGGAGGTCTTGCACACAGCGTAGGAATGCCTCTTTCTTTATCTGATTTGCAGATAGCCTTGAAAGATGAAATCTCCCTTGTGGAGGGGAAGCTTTGAAGTCCAGAAGATATCCCTGAGATATGATCTCCAACGCCCAGGGATCCTGAACATCTCTTGCCCACGCCTGGGCGAAGAGAGAAAGTCTGCCCCCTACTAGATCCGTGGCTGGATAGGGGGCCGTTCTTTCATGCTGTCTTAGAGGCAGCAGCAGGCTTTCTGGCCTGCTTGCCTTTGTTCCAGGACTGGTTAGGTTTCCAGGCCTGCTTAGATTGAGCAAAAGTTCCCTCTTGTTTTGAAGCGGAGGAAGTTGATGCTGCACCTGCCTTGAAATTTCGAAAGGCACGAAAATTAGACTGTTTGGCCTTTGCTTTGGCCCTGTCCTGAGGAAGGGTGTGACCCTTACCTCCAGTAATGTCAGCTATAATTTCCTTCAAACCAGGCCCGAATAAGGTCTGCCCCTTGAAAGGAATGTTGAGTAATTTAGACTTCGAAGTCACATCAGCTGACCAGGATTTAAGCCATAGCGCCCTACGCGCTTGGATAGCGAATCCAGAATTCTTAGCCGTTAGTTTAGTCAAATGAACAATGGCATCAGAAACAAATGAGTTAGCTAGCTTAAAGGGACATTATACACTCATTTTTTCTTTGCATAAATGTTTTGTAGATAATCTATTTATATAGCCCATAAAGTTTTTTTTTTAAATGAATGTATAGTTTTGCTTATTTTTAAATAACATTGCTCTGATTTTCAGACTCCTAACCAAGCCCCAAAGTTTTATGTGAATACGCTCGACTACCTACTCCAGCTTGCTCCTGTTTGTGTAAAGGGTCTTTTCATATGCAAAAGAAGGGGGAGGGGGGAGTGTCTTATTTCCCCCTTGCAGTGGGCTTTCCAACTGCCTTTTCAACAGAGCCAAACTGACAGCTTCTAAGTAAG
This sequence comes from Bombina bombina, assembly GCF_027579735.1. Classification (NCBI taxonomy): domain Eukaryota; kingdom Metazoa; phylum Chordata; class Amphibia; order Anura; family Bombinatoridae; genus Bombina; species Bombina bombina. The sequence goes on from NC_069501.1 coordinate 631,296,285, forward strand.
TTTTTAAACAGTTTTATACTGGATTTTTATATCAGTATCTGTGCATATTATTCTTTATAGTAGTGTCTATTACATGCAGTTATATGAAAATGAGTGTATACTGTCCCTTTAAGTGTTCTAAGCTTGTCAATAATTTCAGTCAATGGAGCTGTATGGATGGCCTCTTCCAGGGCCTCAAACCAGAATGCCACCGCGGCTGTGACAGGCGCAATGCATGCAAGGGGCTGTAAAATAAAACCTTGTTGAATAAACATTTTCTTAAGGTAACCCTCCAATTTTTTATCCATTGGATCTGAAAAAGCACAACTGTCCTCAACCGGGATAGTAGTACGCTTTGCTAAAGTAGAAACTGCTCCCTCCACCTTAGGGACCGTCTGCCATAAGTCCCGTGTAGTGGCGTCTATTGGAAACATTTTTCTAAATATAGGAGGTGGGGAAAAAGGCACACCCAGTCTATCCCACTCCTTGCTAAAAATTTCTGTAAGCCTTTTAGGTATAGGAAAAACATCAGTACACACCGGTACCGCATAGTATTTATCCAGCCTACACAATTTCTCTGGTACTGCAACTGTGTTACAGTCATTCAGAGCAGCTAATACCTCCCCAAGCAACACACGGAGGTTCTCAAGCTTAAATTTAAAATGAGAAATCTCTGAATCAGGTTTCCCCGAATCAGAGATGTCACCCACAGACTGAAGCTCTCCGTCCTCATGATCTGCATATTGTGGCGCAGTATCAGACATGGCCCTTACAGCATCTGCGCGCTTTGTATTTCTCCTAACCCCAGAGCTATCGCGCTTGCCTCTTAATTCAGGCAACCTGGATAATACCTCTGACAGGGTATTATTCATGATTGCAGCCATGTCCTGCAAGGTAATCGCTATGGGCGTCCCTGATGTAATTGGCGCCATATTAGCGTGCATCCCCTGAGCGGGAGGCGAAGGGTCTGACACGTGGGGAGAGTTAGTCGGCATAACTTCCCCCTTGTCAGAATCTTCTGGTGATATTTCTTTTATAGTTAAAGACTGATCTTTACTGTTTAAGGTGAAATCAATACATTTAGTACACATTTTCCTATGGGGCTCCACCATGGCTTTCAAACATAATGAACAAGTAGTTTCCTCTGTGTCAGACATGTTTAAACAGACTAGCAATGAGACTAGCAAGTTTGGAAAACACTTTAAACAAGTTTACAAGCAATATAAAAAACGTTACTGCACCTTTAAGAAACACAAATTTTGTCAAAATTTGAAATAACAGTGAAAAAAGGCAGTTACACTAACGAAATTTTTACAATGTATGTAACAAGATAGCAGAGCATTGCACCCACTTGCAAATGGTTGATTAACCCCTTAATACCCAAAACGGAATAATAAAAGACAAAAACGTTTTTTTTTTTTTTTTTAAACGGTCACAACAACTGCCACAGCTCTACTGTGACTTTTTACCTCCCTCAAAAACGACTTTGAAGCCTTTTGAGCCCTCCAGAGATGTCCTGGATCATGCAGGTTTAAGGTGAAATCAATACATTTAGTACACATTCTCCTATGGGGCTCCACCATGGCTTTCAAACATAATGAACAAGTATGTCCCTCTGTGTCAGACATGTTTAAACAGACTAGCAATGAGACTAGCAAGCTTGGAAAACACTTTAAAAACAAGTTTACAAGCAATATAAAAAACGTTACTGCGCCTTTAAGAAACACAAATTTTCCCAAATTTTGAAATAACAGTGAAAAAATGCAGCTACACTAACGAAATTTTTACAGTGTATGTAATAAGTTAGCAGAGCATTGCACCCACTTGCAAATGGATGATTAACCCCTTAATACCAAAAACGGAATAACAAATGACAAAAACGTTTTTTAAACAGTCACAACAACTGCCACAGCTCTACTGTGGCTTTTTACCTCCCTCAATACGACTTTTGAAGCCTTTTGAGCCCTTCAGAGAAGTCCTGGATCATGCAGGAAGAAGCTGGATGTCTGTGTCTGTAATTTTTGCTGTGCAAAAAAACTGCAAAATAGGCCCCTCCCACTCATATTATAACAGTGGAAAGCCTAAGGAAACTGTTTCTAGGCAAAATTCAAGCCAGCCATGTGGAAAAAAACTAAGCCCCAATAAGTTTTATCACCAAATACATATAAAAACGATTAAACATGCCAGCAAACGTTTTATATTACATTTTTATAAGAGTATGCATCTCTATTAATAAGCCTGATACCAGTAGCTCTCACTGCATTTAAGGCTTTACTTACATTAGTTCGGTATCAGCAGCATTTTCTAGCAAATTCCATCCCTAGAAAAATATTAACTGCACATACCTTATTGCAGGAAAACCTGCACGCCATTCCCTCTCTGAAGTTACCTCACTCCTCAGAATATGTGAGAACAGCCATGGATCTTAGTTACTTCTGCTAAGATCATAGAAAACGCAGGCAGATTCTTCTTGTAAATACTGCCTGAGATAAACAGTACACTCCGGCACCATTTAAAAATAACAAACTTTTGATTGAAGAATAAACTAAGTATAAAACACCACACTCCTCTTACGACCTCCATCTTGGTTGAGGCTTGCAAGAGAATGACTGGATATGACAGTTAGGGGAGGAGCTATATAGCAGCTCTGCTGTGGGTGATCGTCTTGCAACTTCCTGTTGGGAAGGAGAATATCCCATAAGTAATGGATGATCCGTGGACTGGATATACTTAACAAGAGAAAATTAAACATGTATCAAAAAAATCCTAGAAAAAACGCGTTTCAGCCTAAATGTGGCCTTTTTCAAGACAGTAGAGGGTGTAGCTCTAAGTGGCCATTTATATGGTAAGCCTAGTAGTGTTTGGGCGCCAAAAATTATCCAGGGCCGCCCACTTCCTGTCAAGGTGTATTGTGGGTAAAATTGTTTTTTAAAATGATTCAAAAGAATACACGAATGTATAGATGTAATATAATTTTATTTGACATTAATACCTACTATTGTAAAGATATATAGATATATAGATATATATATATACTGTATATATATATATATATATATATATATGTATATGTATATAGATATATGATATTTCCAAAAATATCTATCTATCTATATATATATATATATATATATATATATATATATATATATATATATATATATATATATCTTTACAACAAAGTAGGTATTAATGTCAAATAAAATTATATTACATCTATACATTTGTGTACAATATCAAATTTATTCTTTTGAATCATTTTAAAAAACAATTTTACCCACAATACACCTTGACAGGAAGTGGGCGGCCCTGGATAATTTTTGGCGCCCAAACACTACTAGGCTTACCATATAAAAGGCCACTTAGAGCTACACCCTCTACTGTCTTGAAAAAGGCCACATTTAGGCTGAAACGCGTCGACAATTGGTAAGCTTATTTCTTTTAGATTATATGGTTTCTGTACATCTGCACTATGTTTTTATTTTGTTTTTTTCTAGGATTTTTTGATACATGTTTAATTTTTAACAAGGAAGTTAGTGGACCATAGGACCTCATTGGGGAGCTAACCATCACAAGATTTTTTGGAGAGAATTTTTGGTTTTATTTTTATATATATATATATATATATATATATATATATATATATATATATATATATATATATATATATATATATATATATATATATATATATATATATATACACTTTTTTGATTTTTTTCCAATTCACTCCACTATTGATATTTTTCGCTTGCTTCATCATCTTATATTTTGGATTATTATTTGAATACTACACATTCTTGAAGATTTATTAACACTGTTGACACTATTCTCACATTGGATTTTTTATATTGGACTTTCACTTCACTTTATATGGGATAACATTCCAAACTTGGATTCCTGTTTGGTCATCTATCATTATTCATCTGTTTATGTATGTATCATTTATGATCTGAAATTCATATTCATTGGTCAAGATATTTTACTCTTTACATTGCTATTTTGTGAGATTAATTTTACTTTTTACATTGTTATATTTTTAATTCATCTATTTGGATGTAATAAATTGGATTTTTATTAGCATTTTACTTCAGAGTGTTCCCCCTCCCAAATACCTCTGCCATTGGCGCTGTATACAACACACCAAAATGTTTAAGATGTAAACATAATAATGATGAATAACTAAAACGAATAATATATATTTAAATGTTTTTAATATAATTTATAATTAATAATAATATATAAGAAGGATTAGGTTTATATTTCTCAAGAAATTCATTGATATATGTATATATAGTCATGTACATAGCATTACAAATTATATATATATATATATATATATATATATAAATAGGAACAAATATTGTAATACTTTTATGTATAACTTTAACATGATAAATATCTAGGGATAACATGTTACATATTAGAAAAATGTTTTTAGCGGTGAAAAATAACAAATTATAAAATATTATATACTGAGTTTACTTTATTGATTTATAAGTGTTTGTTAATAAATGAAAATTATTATTACGGCAAATGACAGTCTCCTTTATTGCTTACTTACTGTTTGTGATTGATCCAATGTATTAACTTGTTGCAAACTATTTTTTCTGATGCCGGTACGTCAATCACAAAGTTTCCCTGTTGAGGACAATGCGCATGCGTGTCTCATGAATGAGCTTCTATACAGGGAGAGAATTCAATGAGACACGCATGCGTAGTTGAAGTTGGGGCGTAGAGTGAGGATATTCAGACGCACTGGGGGGCCAATAAGAATAGTTAAGACGCTATTCGTCATTTCAAAATAAAGATTTTTTTTTATTCAGGTGGAGGGACGGCGATATATATGAGGATTGAAAGGTACAATTATAAGCTTATTAGATAATATTAAAAAAATCATGAATTAAACTCTACTTAATTTTATATGTATTTTGCATTGCAGCATAGAGGTGCTTGATAGTTTACTTTCACTTTAATTATCAGTATTTTATATCATTGATCGTAAGCCTAATAATTATTGTAAAATGTCTTACTCATTAGAGGGACAGTCTACATCAAAATTGTTATTGTTTAAAAAGATAGATATCACCTTCACTACCCATTCTCCAGTTTTGCACAATTAACCTTGTTATATTAATATACTTTATAACATTTAAACCTGTAAATTTCTGCCTGTTTCTAAGCCACTACAGACAGCCTTTTATCACATGCTTTTTTATTAGCTTTTCACAACAGGAGACTGCTAATCTATGTTTGCCATATAGAAAACATTGTGCTCTTTCCCGTGGAGTTGTGCAGGACACAGCACAAATTGGCTGAAATGTGGGTGGGGGGGGGGGGGTGCAGTCTGCAGAGGCTTAGATACAATGTAACCACAGAGGTAAAAAGTATAATAAAGTGATGGTAAACCTCAACTAATCAAATGCCATATATTTAATAGTTGCCATTAAAAAAGTATATGTACATTTTTTTTGTTTTTAAATCATCTGTGAAAGGGTTAAATGAGTGCATATAGTAATGCTTCTATTGCAATGTTATACCGGGCCACTTTTTTTTTTTTTTATACATATGGCAATTCCAGGGAACATCCAATCAATGTTTGTGTCATATGACAATCTTGAAGTCCAGCCCCTTTAAAGCCCTTAGAAAGTCTATGTAGAGAGTGGGTATATATCACAGCCCAGCCAAAAGAGGAAATGAAGGGAGGCAGAGTAACAGACAATACCAATTATGATTATAAATCTTTTATTATAAAATAAATATACACTTTAAAAAAAAATTATTATGTGGTTTTACTTGCAAACTAATATATTTTTCATTGCAACATTCTTATAGTCTGAAATTTACTATCACTTTAATATAACTGTGTTGGTTATGCAAAACTGGGGAATGGGTAATAAAGGATTCTCTAGCTTTTTAAACAATAAAAATGTAGGAGTAAACTGTCCCTTTAACTTTCAGGTATGCTTAAAAAGAGTTTGAGCTGGAGTAAATTACATCAGCACAGACGTCTACCGGTTTACTAAGCAAACTGAGTTTGGCTATGCTGTCACACCCATTCAGGCTATAAGACTTGTTTTAACCACACCAGCTCTCATTTTTGATAGACCATAATAAACCATCATGTATAATTGTAGTTAGCCAATATCAACATAAAAGGAGTTATCTATCTATCAATCAAGAACAATGGAATGAAAAGTATCTCGTCTGGAATTTATTTAATACATACATAAAGACAGAAATAAAAAAAATATCAATAGAGCACTGCTAAAACGATTTCTAATATTAAATCTACTTAGATGCTCAATAAATTGAGTGTCATAAAAACAGCATACACAAAAGTCTAGCTAACTTACATCCAGTGATAAATGAAAATCCGAAGTAAGTAGTAAATTAGTACTGTAGTAGTATTATTTTATTTATTAATATTATAATTTATGATTATCAGATTAATTAGGCGTTATCTAACTTATTCAAAGTAAGTCCTATAAAATACATACTTCAATAGCAACAGATTTGCGTTTCTGCATTACTCGATTGCTCACTAGAAGACTACATAAGTCTCTCAAGTCCTCCCAGAGTAATCAGTGCATATCCACTCACTGGACCTCTCATTTCACTGGCCAGATACTCACTTCAGGCTTCCATCTGTAATAATACAATCGGGATCTTAATGAAAACATTTGATAAGTTCCAAGATCCTAAATTGAAGTTGTTTATTTTTGCTATTGTTACATTATTTCAATTGACAAGCTAAACTGCTGTCAATACCATTTATGATATTTATTCTATAATCCTTCATCCGGTCATGAAATTCTCTGTTGGTTTTACCCGAGTACTGTTTTAGGCATGATCAAGATGCCATGCAAATGACCCCTTTACTTTGTTTGTGGCCTTCAGCACATACCGCAGTATTACCCATTATCATGTGTTCACACAGCATTTAACAGTTAAGAAACAACCTCTTTTAGGCCTCGCTTGTTGTAACCAATTTAATTTTGGTTACCACTGTCCCTAATAACTGAGGTGGGGAAGAATCAGGGGACAAGCTGGTCAGCGCTGTGCTAGAGAGTGGAGGGCGCAGCCGCTCAGCACATTCTATTCAGATAGAGCATGCAACTTTAAACAACTTTCTAATTGAATTCTACTATCAAACTTTCTTTCTCATTGTATCTTTTGTTGAAAAGCAGGGACGTAAGCTCAGGAACATGCACATGTATGGAGCACTATATGACAGCAGTTTTGCGAGGATGTTATCCATTTGCAAGAGCACTAGATGGCAGCGCTATTTCCTACCATGTAGTGCACCAGACACCTATCTCTTCAACGGAGAATACCATGGGAACTACACAATTTTGATAACAGAAGTGTATTGGAAACTGTTTTTTAAACCTTTTGCCTTTTTTCCTTTTGGGTTTCATATCTCTCTAAAAGTATTTGTTGTCAAAAAAACAAGAAGGGTGGGGGGTTGGGTCTCAGGAAAAGAGTAATCTGCAACAGTTAAGACAAAAAATGCACATGTTTGTAAAATAAATTGTGTTATGATCCAGCTTCTCCTGACACTTGGTACCTGAGACCTATTTAATTGTTTTCCCTTCTCACAGCAGTTCTGCGCTGTAACATATTCAATACTAGACACACCGTGAAGACCAGATACAAATGCAAACCTCTAGGCTTGCAGTTTTGAAGTCCTCTTTGTAGTTATTAATATTTTTCTGCTTATTATTCGATTATATTGATGCTTGATCCATGTCAGCCATCTTGTTTGTAATTTTTAGAATATATTTCTGGTTTACAGATTGGAAACACCTGTGCAATGTATGTTTGCATATGCTGTTTATCAGTGACACTAATTTTCCATTAAAGGAACACTCAAGTCAAAATTAAACTTTCATGATTCAGACAGAGCAGCAATTTTAAACAACTTTCCAATTTACTTCCATTAACAAAATGTGCACAGTCCTTTTATATTTATACTTTTTGAGTCACCAGATCCTACTGAGCATGTGCAAGAATTTTCAGAATATAGACATATATGCATTTGTGAATGGATGGCTGATGGTTGTCACATGATAGAGGCGGAGTGGAAAAAAACTTAAATTTGTCAGAAAAAAATCTGCTACTCATTTGAAGTTCAGATTAAGTGCTAATGCATTGTCTTTTTATCAGGTATTTGTTGATTATACAAATCTACAGTATTTACTGGTCCTTTAACCAAGGGGGTACAGATGTTTTTATCTCTCACTTTGAATGGCCATTTTTGGTCCTGTTTTGTGTAGTTTTTGTGGACAATAAAATGTAAGCCCACCCTCCCCCTCCTGTATTTTTAGGTTTATATATTATTTTGGTGTTTTAATAGCCATACATTTGTATGCAGCTTTTAAAGCCTCTAAAATATTGACGTATGGGCCCCCAAGTGCAAAGAAGTTGGCCATCACTGTGCATGTATGAAGTGATTGCTCCCAATAATTCCAAATAACAAAAAAAACGAACTAAAAGATTAGAAACTTTAAAAATAATCAAATAAGTTTGTTAATTTAATTATTCAATAAGATAATATTAACCTTGTTTTTCTCTGTTTTATACTTACCATGCTGTATTTGTTTATTTATGTTTTTTGCATATAGGAAACAGTCATTAAATATATGACTGATGGATGTTTGCTGAGACATACACTTACAGATCCAGACCTTGTAAAGTACGGCACAATTGTTTTGGATGAAGCACATGAGCGGAGTTTAAGCACAGTAAGTATATCTACAAACCTGTGTAGCAAATACTCTACTGGACTTTATCAAAGAGGATAGACAGAATTGGTTGCAATAGGACAAGTATAATAAGAAAAATATTTTTAATAGTGCAACCTTTCAACATTAGCTACAGAAAAATAAAACATGGTATAAAAGATGAAATGAGTGTGAATTGAAAGAAAGACATTGATTTCTTTCCAAAGGCAGGGAGAGTCCACGCCTTCATTCCTTACTTTTGGGAAATACAACACCTGGCTACCAGGAGGAGGCAAAGACACCCCAACCAAAGTCTTAAAGGATTACTTCCTGTTATAATTTTTAAGCTAAACAACTAACATATTAAAGTTAATAAACATTAATTAAAACCTACTGACCTATATTTTCTCCAAAACGAAGTTTCATAACGTTCTAAAAGTTATATCTTTTATTCGCCGATTATGTCACGTTATCCTGCCCACTATTTCCAGCACTGCATGTTCAAAATACTTAAACCAATAACTTTGTGTTTAAAGCGCCATTTTGAAACCTAGGTATTGTAAACGGATTGGTACAGAGCAAAGGATACCCACGGAGTGGGTTTGGAAAACAATTAAATTTGCAGACAAGATTTCTGATATACGGTAGAGATATGTTAATGAAATGCTATTGATAAAAAGCGTATTTGGGGTAGTTAGTTAGTAACAGGCATAGAAAATATTTACTTACAGTGGCCCTTTAAATATCCCTCCCACTTCCCCCATCCCCCCAGTCATTCTTTGCCTTTCGTCACTAGAGAAGGATGGCAGAGAAGTGTCAGAAGATTTAGATAGTCCTGTAATGGGTATTTTACCTTCAAGAGAGGACTGGAGTTTTAAGTAATCATATGAATCTCTCAGTGAGAGTATTGATGAACGTTAGAGCCTGGAGATGCAGGAAAAGTTTTTCTCCGAAGCAATCCAGACTGTCTATCTAACAGCCCCAGGGCAGACAGGTTTCACTTCAGTTTTTTTGTGAGTTGCGCAGCTCCTAATAGCTTTGCACGCTTTTCTCATAGCAGGGGAGGTAACTTCTTGCGCACCATGTGATGGGGTGTGGCTACATTCATTTTCCTTATGATCCTGCTCCAGGAACTCTAGTAATCATACGAATAGCGTTTTCTATAGCTTGTCTGGGTCTAGGAGGTGGTGAGTGCTCTAGCCATTAGGGTTATAAAGGTGCCTCTTTTTATTAATAAACAGTTGGGGTTTTTTAAAACTGTTTTCTTACTGTGGGATTCCATCTCCAGCAATGGAGGACTCTGATAATACGTTAGAAGGTTCTGCACCTTCTATATTAAACATTAAAACATGTTTATTTTGTGAGGAGGCTGTGGTTTGTCCAACTGCTCAATTTTGTTCTAACTGCCTTGGTACGGTCCTAAAGTCTAAGAAGGGAGCTAAATCTGCTAACCCCCCTAGCCTAATTAGTCCCTCTGAGCCGTCAACCTCTCAGGACTCTGTGGTCCGGGAGATGCCTACCCTATCCGCCAAAACCGCTTCACATGCGGTTTTCCGCGGCATGCCTAATACTCCGGCTGGATGGAGGCTTTTCCCTGCAGACTTTACAACGCAGTTGCAATCTGTTGTGTCTGTGGCCCTGAGTGCCTTACCTATCTCTGGGAAATGAAAGAGAAAGGATAAACAAAGATCTACTGAATTAGATACAACTAATTTCTAATTGGATTTAGCCAGTATGTCTCAACTGTCCAAGGATGAGTTAACCTCTGTAGCGTTAGAGGGTAAACTCTCGGAGTCAGAGACTTCATTTACTAAGCCTCCTCCTTCCGAGGAGCCCTCCTTCAGATTTAAGATTGAACTGCTGCATTTTATACTAAAGGAGGTTCTGTCTACATTACAGGTTCCAGAAGCAAAACTGCCAGAGGAACCAAAGATCCCTAAGTTAGACAGGGTTTACGAAGACAGAAAGGCCCCACACACTGTTTCTGCTCAGTTCACATGGCGAACATTAAGTGAATAGGAAAGAATTGGAACTCGTTATTCCCCTTTGTCAACTTTTAAGAAGTTATTCCCTGACTCTCAGCTGGAACTGTGGGGTTTCATCCTTAAGGTGGATGGCGCTATTTCCATGCTAGCTAAGCATACCACTATCCCTCTGGAGGATAGCTCTTCCTTTAGGGAACCGATTGACAAGAAGTTGGAAAGTTACCTGAGAAGAATGTTCCAACACACAGGGTTTTTATTCCAAGCGGTAGCTGCCGTGGCTGGAGTAGCCACCTACTGGTGTGACACTCTGTCAGAACTTATCAAGGTGAAATCTCCCCTTTAGGATATTCAGGGGAGGATTAAGGCCTTAAAAATAGCTAACTCCTTTATCTATGATGCGACTATGCAGATTATACAACTGAACGCAAAGGCTTCAGGCTTTGCGGTCCTAGCTCGCAGGGCTCTCTGGTTGAAATCTTGGTCCGCGGATATGGTTTCTAAATCCAGACTCCTTTCATTGCTATTCAAAGGGAAGCTTTTATTTCTCTTAAGTGTATCCAGTCCACGGATCATCCATTACTTGTGGGATATTCTCCTTCCCAACAGGAAGTTGCAAGAGGATCACCCACAGCAGAGCTGCTATATAGCTCCTCCCCTCACTGCCATATCCAGTCATTCTCTTGCAACTCTCAACTAAGATGGAGGTCATAAGAGGACTGTGGTGTTTTATACTTAGTTTATTTCTTCAATCAAAAGTTTATTTTTAAATTGTACCGGAGTGTACTGTTTATCTCAGGCAGTATTTAGAAGAAGAATCTGCCTGCATTTTCTATGATCTTAGCAGAAGTAACTAAGATCCTTTGCTGTTCTCACATATTCTGAGGAGTGAGGTAACTTCAGAGGGGGAATAGCGTGCAGGTTTTCCTGTAATAAGGTATGTGCAGTTAAAATATTTTTCTAGGGATGGAATTTGCTAGAAAATGCTGCTGATACCGAAGTAATGTAAGTAAAGCCTTAAATGCAGTGATAGCGACTGGTATCAGGCTTATTAATAGAGATACATACTCTTATAAAAGTGTATTTTAAAACGTGGCATGTTTAATTGTTTTTTACATATGTTTGGTGATAAAACTTATTGGGGCCTAGTTTTTTCCACATGGCTGGCTTGAATTTTGCCTAGAAACGGTTCCCTGAGGCTTCCCACTGTTGTAATATGAGTGGGAGGGGCCTATTTTAGCGTTTTTTTGCACAGCAAAAATTACAGACACAGACATCCAGCTTCTTCCTGCATGATCCAGGACTTCTCTGAAGGGCTCAAAAGGCTTCAAAAGTCGTATTGAGGGAGGTAAAATTCCACAGTAGAGCTGTGGCAGTTGTTGTGACTGTTTAAAAAACATTTTTGTCATTTGTTATTCCGTTTTTGGTATTAAGGGGTTAATCATCCATTTGCAAGTGGGTGCAATGCTCTGCTAACTTATTACATACACTGTAAAAATTTTGTTAGTGTAGCTGCATTTTTTCACTGTTATTTCAAAATTTGGGAAAATTTGTGTTTCTTAAAGGCGCAGTAATGTTTTTTATATTGCTTGTAAACTTGTTTTTAAAGTGTTTTCCAAGCTTGCTAGTCTCATTGCTAGTCTGTTTAAACATGTCTGACACAGAGGAACCTACTTGTTCATTATGTTTGAAAGCCATGGTGGAGCCCCATAGGAGAATGTGTACTAAATGTATTGATTTCACCTTAAACAGTAAAGATCAGTCTTTATCTATAAAAGAATTATCACCAGAGGGTTCTGTCGAGGGGGAAGTTATGCCGACTAACTCTCCCCACGTGTCAGACCCTTCGCCTCCCGCTCAGGGGACGCACGCTAATATGGCGCCAATTACATCAGGGACGCCCATAGCGATTACCTTGCAGGACATGGCTGCAATCATGAATAATACCCTGTCAGAGGTATTATCTAGATTGCCTGAATTAAGAGGCAAGCGCGATAGCTCTGGGGTTAGGAGAGATACAGAGCGCGCAAATGCTGTTAGAGCCATGTCTGATACTGCGTCACAGTATGCAGAACATGAGGACGGAGAGCTTCAGTCTGTGGGTGACATCTCTGACTCTGGGAAACCTGATTCAGAGATTTCTAATTTTAAATTTAAGCTTGAGAACCTCCGTGTATTGCTTGGGGAGGTATTAGCTGCTCTGAATGACTGTAACACAGTTGCAATTCCAGAGAAATTGTGTAGGCTGGATAGATACTATGCGGTGCCGGTGTGTACTGACGTTTTTCCTATACCTAAAAGGCTTACAGAAATTATTAGCAAGGAGTGGGATAGACCCGGTGTGCCCTTTTCCCCACCTCCTATATTTAGAAAAATGTTTCCAATAGACGCCACTACACGGGACTTATGGCAGACGGTCCCTAAGGTAAAGGGAGCAGTTTCTACTTTAGCAAAGCGTACCACTATCCCGGTTGAGGACAGTTGTGCTTTTTCAGATGCAATGGATAAAAAATTGGAGGGTTACCTTAAGAAAATGTTTATTCAACAAGGTTTTATTTTACAGCCCCTTGCATGCATTGCGCCTGTCACTGCTGCGGCGGCATTCTGGTTTGAGGCCCTGGAAGAGGCCATCCAGACAGCTCCATTGAATGAAATTATTGACAAGCTTAGAAGGCTTAAGCTAGCTAACTCATTAGTTTCTGATGCCATTGTTCATTTGACTAAACTAACGGCTATGAATTCCGGATTCGCTATCCAGGCGCGTAGGGCGCTATGGCTTAAATCCTGGTCAGCTGACGTGACTTCAAAGTCTAAATTACTCAACATTCCTTTCAAGGGGCAGACCTTATTCGGGCCTGGCTTGAAGGAAATTATTGCTGACATTACTGGAGGCAAGGGTCATACCCTTCCTCAGGACAGGGCCAAATCAAAGGCCAAACAGTCTAATTTTCGTGCCTTTCGAAATTTCAAGGCAGGAGCAGCATCAACTTCCTCCGCTTCAAAACAAGAGGGAACTGTTGCTCATTCCAGACAGGCCTGGAAACCTAACCAGTCCTAGAACAAGGGCAAGCAGGCCAGAAGGCCTGCTGCTGCCCCCAAGACAGCATGAAGGAACGGCCCCCTATCCGGAAATGGATCTAGTGGGGTGCAGACTTTCTCTCTTCGCCCAGGCGTGGGCAAGAGATGTTCAGGATCCCTGGGCGTTGGAGATCATATCTCAGGGATATCTTCTGGACTTCAAAGCTTCTCCTCCACAAGGGAGATTTCATCTTTCAAGGTTATCAGCAAACCAGATAAAGAAAGAGGCATTCCTAAGCTGTGTGTAAGACCTCTTAGTAATGGGAGTGATCCATCCAGTTCCGCGGACGGAACAAGGACAGGGATTTTATTCAAATCTGTTTGTGGTTCCCAAGAAAGAGGGAACCTTCAGACCAATCTTGGATCTAAAGATCCTAAACAAATTCCTCAGAGTTCCATCATTCAAAATGGAAACTATTCGGACCATCCTACCCATGATCCAAGAGGGTCAGTACATGACCACAGTGGACTTAAAGGATGCCTACCTTCACATACCGATTCACAAAGATCATCATCGGTTCCTAAGGTTTGCCTTTCTAGACAGGCATTACCAATTTGTAGCTCTTCCCTTCGGGTTGGCCACTGCCCCGAGAATTTTTACAAAGGTTCTGGGCTCACTTCTGGCGGTTCTAAGACTGCGAGGCATAGCGGTGGCTCCGTATCTAGACGACATCCTGATACAGGCGTCAAGCTTTCAAATTGCCAAGTCTCATACAGAGATAGTTCTGGCATTTCTGAGGTCGCATGGGTGGAAAGTGAACGTGGAAAAGAGTTCTCTATCACCACTCAGAAGAGTCTCCTTCCTAGATTCTGTAGAGATGAAAATTTACCTGACGGAGTCCAGGTTATCAAAACTTCTAAATGCTTGCCGTGTCCTTCATTCCATTCCACGCCCGTCAGTGGCTTAGTGCATGGAAGTAATCGGCTTAATGGTAGCGGCAATGGACATAGTGCCATTTGCGCGCCTGCATCTCAGACCGCTGCAATTATGCATGCTAAGTCAGTGGAATGGGGATTACTCAGATTTGTCCCCTCTACTAAATCTGGATCAAGAGACCAGAGATTCTCTTCTCTGGTGGCTTTCTCGGGTCCATCTGTCCAAGGGTATGACCTTTCGCAGGCCAGATTGGACGATTGTAACAACAGATGCCAGCCTTCTAGGTTGGGGCGCAGTCTGGAACTCCCTTAAGGCTCAGGGATCGTGGACTCAGGAGGAGAAACTCCTCCCAATAAATATTCTGGTGTTAAGAGCAATATTCAATGCTCTTCTAGCTTGGCCTCAGTTAGCAACACTGAGGTTCATCAGATTTCAGTCGGACAACATCACGACTGTGGCTTACATCAACCATCAAGGGGGAACCAGGAGTTCCCTAGCGATGTTAGAAGTCTCAAAGATAATTCGCTGGGCAGAGTCTCACTCTTGCCACCTGTCAGCGATCCACATCCCAGGCGTAGAGAACTGGGAGGCGGATTTTCTAAGTCGTCAGACTTTTCATCCGGGGGAGTGGGAACTCCATCCGGAGGTGTTTGCTCAACTGGTCCATCGTTGGGGCAAACCTGAACTCATGGCGTCTCGCCAGAACGCCAAGCTTCCTTGTTACGGATCCAGGTCCAGGGACCCGGGAGCAACGCTGATAGATGCTCTAGCAGCTCCTTGGTTCTTCAACCTGGCCTATGTGTTTCCACCGTTTCCTCTGCTCCCTCGACTGATTGCCAAAATCAAACAGGAGAGAGCATCGGTGATTCTGATAGTGCCTGCGTGGCCACGCAGGACCTGGTATGCAGATCTAGTGGACATGTCATCTCTTCCACCATGGACTCTGCCTCTGAGGCAGGACCTTCTAATGCAAGGTCCTTTCAATCATCCAAATCTAATTTCTCTGAGACTGACTGCATGGAGATTGAACGCTTGATTCTATCAAAGCGTGGCTTCTCCGAGTCAGTCATTAATACCTTAATACAGGCTCGGAAGCCTGTCACCAGGAAAATCTACCATAAGATATGGCGTAAATATCTTTATTGGTGTGAATCCAAGAGTTACTCATGGAGTAAGGTTAGGATTCCTAGGATATTGTCCTTTCTCCAAGAGGGTTTGGACAAAGGCTTATCAGCTAGTTCTTTAAAAGGACAGATCTCTGCTCTGTCTATTCTTTAGCACAAGCATCTGGCAGAAGTTCCAGACGTCCAGGCATTTTGTCAGGCTTTGGTTAGGATTAAGCCTGTGTTTAAAACTGTTGCTCCCCCGTGGAGCTTAAACTTGGTTCTTAAAGTTCTTCAGGGAGTTCCGTTTGAACCCCTTCATTCCATTGATATTAAACTTTTATCTTGGAAAGTTCTGTTTTTGATGGCTATTTCCTCGGCTCGAAGAGTCTCTGAGTTATCTGCCTTACATTGTGATTCTCCTTATCTGATTTTTCATTCAGACAAGGTAGTTCTGCATACCAAACCTGGGTTTTTACCTAAGGTGGTTTCTAACAGGAATATCAATCAAGAGATTGTTGTTCCATCATTGTGTCCTAATCCTTCTTCAAAGAAGGAACGTCTTTTGCATAATCTGGACGTAGTCCGTGCCTTGAAGTTTTACTTACAGGCTACTAAAGATTTTCGTCAAACATCTGTCCTGTTTGTCGTTTACTCTGGACAGAGGAGAGGTCAAAAAGCTTCGGCAACCTCTCTTTCCTTTTGGCTTCGGAGCATAATACGCTTAGCCTATGAGACTGCTGGACAGCAGCCCCCTGAAAGGATTACAGCTCATTCTACTAGAGCTGTGGCTTCCACCTGGGCCTTTAAAAATGAGGCCTCTGTTGAACAGATTTGCAAGGCTGCGACTTGGTCTTCGTTTCACACCTTTTCAAAATTTTACAAATTTGACACTTTTGCTTCTTCGGAGGCTGTTTTTGGGAGAAAGGTTCTACAGGCAGTGGTTCCTTCCGTTTAAGTTCCTGCCTTGTCCCTCCCATCATCCGTGTACTTTAGCTTTGGTATTGGTATCCCACAAGTAATGGATGATCCGTGGACTGGATACACTTAACAAGAGAAAACATAATTTATGCTTACCTGATAAATTTATTTCTCTTGTAGTGTATCCAGTCCACGGCCCGCCCTGTCCTTTTAAGGCAGGTCTAAATTTTAATTAAACTACAGTCACCACTGCACCCTATGGTTTCTTTTTTCTCGTCTTGTTTCGGTCGAATGACTGGATATGGCAGTGAGGGGAGGAGCTATATAGCAGCTCTGCTGTGGGTGATCCTCTTGCAACTTCCTGTTGGGAAGGAGAATATCCCACAAGTAATGGATGATCCGTGGACTGGATACACTACAAGAGAAATAAATTTATCAGGTAAGCATAAATTATGTTTTAGTCCAGGTCTGGTTATTTCTACTGTTACCAGAGGGAATGGTGTTTTCCTTCCGCAGGATAAGAACAGACCTAAGGGATGGCAGTCCTCTAATTTTCGTTCCTTTCATTCGGACAAGTCCCAGAGAACTCAATCATACTCCAAACCCGAGCAACCCAAGAGTACCTGGAAGCCTGCTAAGTCCTGGAGTAAGTCCAAGCAGACTAAGAAGCCTGCAGGCAACAAATCTGCATGAAGGGGTGGCCTCCGACCAGAGATCGGATCGAGTAGGGGGCTGACTGTCGTTTATCTCAGACGCCTGGTTTCAGGATGTTCAGAATCCTTTAGTGCTGGAGGTTGTATCTCAAGGATACAGGATAGGATTCAAATCTCGTCCACCAAGGGGCAGATTCCTCCTCTCCAGACTGTCTACAAGACTAGAGAAGAAAACAGCCTTTTTAGATTGTGTACGGGATCTAGCCTCCTTAGGAGTAATAATCCCTGTACCTACATCAGAAAGAGGTCTGGGGTTCTATTCAAGCCTCTTTGTGGTTCCCAAAAAAAAGAGGAAACTCTTCATCCAATTCTGGACTTGAAGTGCCTAAACACGTTTCTAAGGTTCCCCTCCTTCAAGATGGAGATGATCAGATCGATCCTTCACCTTGTTCAGGTAGGACAATATCTGACTACCATTGATCTGAAGGATGCATACCTGCATGTTCCGATCCACAATGATAATTTTCAGTTCCTGAGGTTTGCCTTTCAGGATCAGCACTTCCGGTTCATAGCACTTCCGTTTGGCTTAGATACTGCACCCAGGATATTTACAAAGGTTTTGGGTACTCTTATAGCAGTGGCCAGAACCCAAGTTATTGCAGTAGCACCTTACCTGGACGATATCTTGGTACAGGCGCCAGCTTTTCGTCTGGCAAGGGATCACTTGGATTTTTTTTTTAAGTCTTCTTCGGTCACATGGATGGAAGATAAACTTGGAGAAGAGTTCTCTTACGCCAAGTACCAGGGTGAATTTCCTGTGTACAGTCATAAACTCGGTAGCCATGAAGATCTTTCTAACAGATCAGAGACGTTGTAAGCTGACAACAGCATTTCTTGCCCTCTAGGCCTCCTTAAGACCTTCGGTGGACCAGTGTATGGAGGTGATTGGACTCATGGTGTCTTGTATGGACATTATTCCTCTTGCCACGTTCCATCTCAGACCTTTACAACTATGCATGCTGAGACAATGGAACGGTGACCATTCAGACCTGTCCCAACAGATCGTATTGGACAGCCTGTTGAGAGACTTGCTCTCTTGGTGGCTCTGTCAAGATCACCTGTCTCGAGGCACGTGCTTCTTGAGACCGTTCTGGGAGATTGTGACTACGGACGCAAGTCTATCTGGCTGGGGAGCCATTTGGGGTGCCAGGAAGGCACAAGGGTTGTTGACTCAGGAGGAGTTCACTCTTCCGATCAACCTTTTGGAACTTTGGGCAATCTTCAATGTGCTGAAACTTGGCCCCTACTGAGTTCATCTCAGTTTATCAGATTTCAATCAGACAATATGACTACGGTCGCCTACATTAACCATCAGGGAGGAACGAGAAGTTCCTTAGCGATGAGGGAGGTGTCTCAAATTCTAGAATGGGCAGAAGCCCACAACTGTATGCTGTCAGCGTTCCACATCCCGGGTGTGGAAAACTGGGAAACAGACTTCCTCAGCAGACAATCTTTTCAACCAGGGGAATAGTCTCTCCACCCGAGGTGTTTGCAGAGATTTGCAGCAGATGGGGGAGGCCGTAGATAGATTTAATGGCCTCTCGGCTCAATGCCAAATTACCCAGGTACGGGTTGAGATTGAGGGATCCTCAAGCAGAGTTAATAGTCGCTCTAGTGATTTCATGGAGGGGATATATCTCTTTCCTCCATTGCCTCTTCTCCCTCGTGTGGTAGCCTGCATCAAGCAGGAGCAATCATTGATGATTCTAATTGCTCCATCCTGGCCGTGAAGGACCTCGTTCGTGGATCTGGTGAGAATGTCCTCATCTCCTCTGTGGAGGTTACCTTGTCGCAAAAAACTGCTGATACAGGGTCTCTTCCAACATCAAAATCTAGATTCTCTGAGGCTGACTGTGTGGAGATTGAACGCTTAGTCTTAGCCAAGAGAGGTTTCTCTGATAGTGTCATAGACACTTTGATTCAAGCTTGTAAGCATGTTACTTAGCGCATTTACCATAAGGTGTGGTGGACTTACCTGCACTGGTGTGAGGAACGTTTTTTTTTCTGGGCATAAGGTAAAGGTTGCCAGAATTGTATCTTTTCCCCAAGATGGATTGGAGAAGGGTCAATCTGTCAGCTCTCTGAAGGGACAGATATCGGCTCTGCTGGTGTTGCTGCACAAGAGTTTAGCTGAGCTTTCAAATGTGCAGTCCTTTGTTAAGACTCTGACTAGAATCAGACCTGTGTTTAGATCTGTGGCTCCGCGTTGGAGTCTCCAATCTTGTTCTTCGTGTTTTGCAGCAGGCTCAGTTTGAGCCCATGCATATTGTTGACATTAAACTGTTATCTTGGAATGTTTTGTTACTATTAGCCATTACCTCTGTTCGGAAAGTCTCTGAGATTTTGGCTTTACAGTGTGAACCCCTTACCTTGTTTTTCATGCAGATAAGGTGGTTTTACATACTAGGTTAGGTTTCCTTCCTAAGGTGGTGTCAGATCGTAACATTAATCAAGAGATTGTTGTTCCTTCCTTGTGTCCTAATCCTCCTCCTTCAGTGAAGGAACGTTTGCTTCACAATCTGGATGTGGTTTGTGCTTTTAAGTTTTACATTCTAGCTACTAAGGAGTTCAGACAATCTTCATCTTTGTTTGTCGTTTATGCGGGTAGACGTAAGGGTCAGAAGACCACTACGTCTTACTTGGCTTTCTGGTTGAAGAGTGTCATCCGTTTGGCTTATGAGAAAGCGGGACAGCAGCCTCCTGAGAGGATAACGGCTCATTCCACTAGAGCAGTTGCTTCTTCCTGGTCTTTTAAGAATGAAGCCTCTATGAATCAGATTTGTAAGGCGGCCACCTGGTCCTCCTTGCATACGTTTTCTAAATTTTGCAGATTTGATGTGTTTGCTTCGGCTGAAGCAGCTTTTTGGAGAAAGGTTTTACATGCTGTGGTGCCCTCAGATTAGGGTCCGCGTTTTTCTTGTTCCCTCCCATTATTCCTTCAGTGTCCCGTGGAGCTTGTGTATTGTTTCCCAACAGTAAGGAATGAAGTCGTGGACTCTCCCTGAATCTGGAAAGAAAACAAAATGTATGCTTACCAGATTAATTCCTTTCTTTCCTGGCAGGGAGAGGTCCACGACCCCGCCTGTAAGAATTTTTTGGGCGACTCCCTTTTTTTTTTCTTCTGGCACCTTTATACTTGATGCTTCTCCTACTTTTCCTCATTCCCTCTGCTGAATGACTGGGGGGGATGGGGGAAATGGGAGGGATATTTAAGCCTTTGGCTGTGGTGTCTTTGCCTCCTCCTGGTGGCCAGGTGTTGTATTTCCCAACAGTAAGGAATAAAGTCGTGGACTCTCCCTGCCAGGAAAGAAAGGAATTTATTTGGTAAGCATAAATTTTGTTTTCATAGAATTATCTTTCTGCAGAGGGATTAACATCTTAAAAAGCTAGATAAATAAAAAAAAAAAAAGGCTTGGGTAACGAGCTAAATCTTTGACTTTTAAGATGTATTAATAAAGAGTTTTTGCATTTTTTTTTTTGTAATAAAAAGTCAGGTGAGTGCCTTTACCTGAGATATATATAATTTTTTTATAGAAATGTATGTAGATATAGCTGAATCCACACTTAAATCTTATTGTAGTCCATCAACCAGGGTGCAGGAACAGTTAAAGCGACAGCCTTTTTCTTTATTACTTATTCTTACATACCAGACAAGATTTCACATGTATAAGCTTGTAAGAAGTACATTAAACTTTTTAATAATTATTGTTTGTTAGCCGCTAAAAATGGCCGCAAGATCCACCCACATCTTTGTTCTTGTCCAGTTAGCTGTTTTCTTGTATGACAGTTTAGCAGTGAACATTTAATATTTTTAATTTAGCTATTTCAAATGACACATGCACAAATCAGCATATGTGAGTAGAAAAACTTAAAGCTGAGCGTGAGTGGAGAAACCTAACATACCAAAATATATATGCAATAGGTGGGCGGTGCTAGGCAGACATTTTCTGCTCCAAACAAACTATGAATATTTAAATGTTTTCTGTACTTCTTAAAAGGTTATAGGTGTGGGACCAGTTGCAGGATGCTTCTCTGGTATGTAACAATAAGTAATCAAAAATATGTATTGGGTCTAGACTGTTCCTTTAAACATAATCCAATAGCAGAGACATCTGGATTCATTGTGAACACAGTGAAACTCTGATAAAGCAGCGGTGACCCAGAAAAGTATCACTGTCTTCACAATAAATTGTTAATACTTTCTACAGATCCAGTGAGTGCAGATCTCCTACTATTTGTGTGTGTGTGTATATTATTTTCAGATTTGTTTTTTCACACTTTGATTACGTTGCAAAAAAGTACAGTTTTCAGTGTCAGTTAGTTACATTCAAAGGAATATAAAAAAAAAAATTCAACTGAACTATGGCTGTGATAATAATTCACTGTTCACAGCATCTAATTGCAGTATATATTATTTGTAGAAGCCTTTGTTCTTTAGTAATCCATAATTTGATATGTGGGATTACAACATATACATTTTCCCCCTGGCCATCGCAAGATTTGTTTCCCTGAGGTGGCAGAAATGAACTGTATGTACTTTTGAACTTTAAAGTGGTTTGCTTCTCATTTTATATTTTAGTATTTTTAGACTGTATGAGAATTGACTTGCAAATATTTTTTTCATCAGAGGGTGAGAGTCTACAAGCCGCCATGTGTGGGAATATGCCCCTCCTGACCATTAGGAGGAGGGAAAAGACACCCCAACACACCAGAGCTTACCATGTCATTTTCTTTTGCCCCCTTGGAGCATCTTATTCACAACTTGGATGTTGTAAGATATCTTAAATATTATATGGAAGCCATAAAAACTTTCAGTCTTTCTTCTTCTCTTTTTGTTAATTTATCTGGGCCTTGTAAGGGTCAGAAAGCTACCGCTTGTTACTTTAGCAGATTAGTTTATGATCTTAATTCGCAAGGCTTGTTTGGCTGCGGGGAAAACTCACCATGAGCACATTAGTGCTAGTTCCACTAGAGCAATTGCTACTTCTTGGGCCTTTCGTAATGAGACTTCTATTGATTAGATTTCCAAGGCAGCTTTCTTTCATGTAATTGGCAAGAGTCCATGAGCTAGTGACGTATGGGATATACAATCCTACCAGGAGGGGCAAAGTTTCCCAAACCTCAAAATGCCTACAAATACACCCCTCACCACACCCACAATTCAGTTTTACAAACTTTGCCTCCTATGGAGATGTTGAAGTAAGTTTGTGCTAAGATTTCTACGTTGATATGCGCTTCTCAGCATTTTTGAAGCCTGTTTCCTCTCAGAGTACAGTGAATGTCAGAGGGATGTGAAGGGAGTATCACCTATTGAATGCAATGGTTTTCCTCACGGTGGTTTATTTCATAGGTTCTCTGTTATCGGTCGTAGAGATTCATCTCCTACCTCCCTTTTCAGATCGACGATATACTCTCATATTCCATTACCTCTACTGATAACCGTTTCAGTACTGGTTTGGCTATCTGCTATATGTGGATGGGTGTCTTCAGGTAAGTATGTTTTTATTACTTAAGACACTCACAGGTATGGTTTGGCACTTTATGTATTTATATAAAGTTTTAAATATATGTATTGTACTTATATTTGCCATGATTCAGTTTCAGTATATTTCCTTTTGCAGACTGTCAGTTTCATATCTGGGAAATGCATTTTTTAGAAATTTATTTTCTTACCTGGGGTGTAGTCTTTTCTCCAACATAGGTGTGTCCGGTCCACGGCGTCATCCTTACTTGTGGGATATTCTCTTCCCCAACAGGAAATGGCAAAGAGCCCAGCAAAGCTGGTCACATGATCCCTCCTAGGCTCCGCCTACCCCAGTCATTCTCTTTGCCGTTGTACAGGCAACATCTCCACGGAGATGGCTTAGAGTTTTTTAGTGTTTAACTGTAGTTTTTATTATTCAATCAAGAGTTTGTTATTTTAAAATAGTGCTGGTATGTACTATTTACTCAGAAACAGAAAAGAGATGAAGATTTCTGTTTGTATGAGGAAAATGATTTTAGCACCGTAACTAAAATCCATGGCTGTTCCACACAGGACTGTTGAGAGCAATTAACTTCAGTTGGGGGAACAGTGTGCAGTCTCTTACTGCTTGAGGTATGACACATTCTAACAAGACGATGTAATGCTGGAAGCTGTCATTTTCCCTATGGGATCCGGTAAGCCATTTTTATTAAGATAGTAAATAAGGGCTTCACAAGGGCTTATTAAGACTGTAGACCTTTTCTGGGCTAAATCGATTCATTATTAACACATATTTAGCCTTGAGGAATCATTTATTCTGGGTATTTTGATATGATTATATCGGCAGGCACTGTTTTTGACACCTTATTCTTTAGGGGCTTTCCCTAATCATAGTCAGAGCCTCATTTTCGCGCCGGTATGGCGCACTTGTTTTTGAGGACAGCATGGCATGCAGCTGCATGTGTGTGGAGCTCTGATACATAGAAAAGTCTTTCTGAAGGCATCATTTGGTATCGTATTCCCCTTTGGGCTTGGTTGGGTCTCAGCAAAGCAGATTCCAGGGACTGTAAAGGGGTTAAATATAAAAACGGCTCCGGTTCCGTTATTTTAAGGGTTAAAGCTTCCAAATTTGGTGTGCAATACTTTTAAGGCTTTAAGACACTGTGGTGAAATTTTGGTGAATTTTGAACAATTCCTTCATACTTTTTCGCAATTGCAGTAATAAAGTGTGTTTAGTTTAAAATTTAAAGTGACAGTAACGGTTTTATTTTAAAACGTTTTTTGTGCTTTGTTATCAAGTTTATGCCTGTTTAACATGTCTGAACTACCAGATAGATTGTGTTCTGACTGTGGGGAAACCAAGGTTCCTTCTCATTTAACTATATGTATTTTATGTCATAAAAAAATTTAGTAAAAATGATGCCCAAGATGATTCCTCAAGTGAGGGGAGTAAGCATGGTACTGCATCATCCCCTACTTCGTCTACACCAGTCTTGCCCATACAGGAGGCCCCTAGTACATCTAGTGCGCCAATACTCCTTACTATGCAACATTTAACGGCTGTAATGGATAATTCTATCAAAAACATTTTAGCCAATATGCCCACTTATCAGCGAAAGCGCGACTGCTCTGTTTTAGAAAATTCTGTAGAGCATGAGAACGCTGATGATATGGTTTCTGAAGGGCCCCTACACCAGTCTGAGGGGGCCAGGGAGGTTTTGTCTGAGGGAGAAATTTCAGATTCAGTAAACATTTCTCAACAAGCTGAACCTGATGTGATTAATTTTAAATTTAAGTTGGAACATCTCCGCGCTCTGCTTAAGGAGGTGTTATCCAATTTGGATGATTGTGATTATCTGGTCATTCCAGAACCACTATGTAAAATGGAAAAGTTCTTAGAGGCCCCGGGGCCCCCCGAAGCTTTTCCTATATCCAAGCGGGTGGCGTACATTGTTAGTAAAGAATGGGACAGGCCCGGTATACCTTTAGTACCTCCCCCCATATTTATAAAATTGTTTTCCTATAGTCGACCCCAGAAAGGACTGATGGCAGACAGTCCCCAAGGTCGAGGGGGCGGTTTCTACTCTACACAAGCGCGCCACTATACCCATAGAAGATAGTTGTGCTTTCCAAGATCCTATGGATAAAAAATTAGAAGGTCTGCTAAAGATGTTTGTTCAGCAAGGTTCCCTTCTACAACCAATTGCATGCATTGTCCCTGTCACTGCAGCCGCGTGTTTCTAGTTTGATGAGCTAGGAAAGGCGATTATTAGTAATTCTTCTTCTTATGAGGAGATTATGGACAGAATTCGTGCTCTTAAATTGGCTAATTCTTTCACCCTAGACGCCACCTTGCAATTGGCTAGGTTAGCGGCGAAAAAATTCTGGGTTTGCTATTGTGGCGCAGAGCGCTTTGGTTAAAATCTTGGGCAGCGGATGCGTCTTCCAAGAACAGATTGCTTGACATTCCTTTCAAGGGGAAAACACTCTTTGGCCCTGACTTGAAAGAGATTATCTCTGATATCACTGGGGGCAAGGGCCACGCCCTTCCTCAGGATAGGTCTTTTCAAGACCAAAAATAAACCTAAGTTTCGTCCCTTTCGCAGTAACGGATCAGCCCCAAGGGCTACGTCCTCTAAGCAGGAAGGTAATACTTCTCAAGCCAATCCAGCCTGGAGACCTATGCAAGGCTGGAACAAAGGAAAGCAGGCCAGGAAACCTGCCACTGCTACCAAGACAGCATGAAATGCGGGCCCCCGATCCGGGACCGGATCTGGTGGGGGGCAGACTCTCTCTCTTCGCTCAGGCTGGGGCAAGAGATGTTCTGGATCCTTGGGCGCTAGAAATAGTCTCCCAAGGTTATTCTCTGGAGTTCAAGGGGCTTCCTCCAAGGGGGAGGTTCCACAGGTCTCAGTTGTCTTCAGACCACATAAGAAGACAGGCATTCTTACATTGGGTAGAAGACCTGCTAAAAATGGGAGTGATTCATCCTGTTCCATTAGGAGAACAAGGGATGGGGTTCTACTCCAATCTGTTCATAGTTCCCAAAAAAGAGGGAACGTTCAGACCAATCTTAGATCTCAAGATCTTGAACAAGTTTCTCAAGGTTCCATCGTTCAAGATGGAAACCATTCGAACACTTCTTCCTTCCATCCAGGAAGGTCAATTCATGACCAAGGTGGATTTCAAGGATGCGTATCTACATATTCCTATCCACAAGGAACATCATCGGTTCCTAAGGTTTGCATTCCTGGACAAGCATTTCCAGTTCGTGGCGTTTTCTTTCGGATTAGCCACTGCTCCTAGGATTTTCTCATAGGTACTAGGGTCCCTTCTGGCGGTGCTAAGACCAAGGGGCATTGCTGTAGTACCTTACTTGGACGACATTCTGATCGAGCGTCGTCCCTTCCTCAAGTAAAGGCTCACACGGACATTGTCCTGGCCTTTCTCAGATCTCACGGATGGAAAGTGAACGTGGAAAAGAGTTCTCTATCTCCGTCAACGAGGGTTCCCTTCTTGGGAACTATAATAGACTCCTTAGAAATGAGGATTTTTCTGACAGAAGCCAGAAAAACAAAACTTCTAGACTCTTGTCGGATACTTCATTCCGTTCCTCTTCCTTCCATAGCGCAGTGCATGGAAGTGATAGGTTTGATGGTAGCGGCAATGGACATAGTTCCTTTTGTGCGCATTCATCTAAGACCATTACAACTGTTCATGCTCAGTCAGTGGAATGGGGACTATTCAGACTTGTCTCCGAAGATACAAGTAAATCAGAGGACCAGAGACTCATTCCGTTGGTGGCTGTCCCTGGACAACCTGTCACAAGGGATGACCTTCCGCAGACCAGAGTGGGTCATTGTCACGACCGACGCCAGTCTGATGGGCTGGGGCGCGGTCTGGGGATCCCTGAAAGCTCAGGGTCTTTGGTCTCGGGTAGAATCTCTTCTACCGATAAATATTCTGGAACTGAGAGCGATATTCAATGCTCTCAAAGCTTGGCCTCAGCTAGCGAGGGCCAAGTTCATACATCAACCATCAGGGGGGAACAAGGAGTTCCCTAGCGATGGAAGAAGTGACCAAAATCATTCTATGGGCGGAGTCTCACTCCTGCCACCTGTCTGCTATCCACATCCCAGGAGTGGAAAATTGGGAAGCGGATTTTCTGAGTCGTCAGACATTGCATCCGGGGGAGTGGGAACTCCATCCGGAAATCTTTGCCCAAGTCACTCAACCGTGGGGCATTCCAGACATGGATCTGATGGCCTCTCGTCAGAACTTCAGAGTTCCTTACTACGGGTACAGATCCAGGGATCCCAAGGCGGCTCTAGTGGATGCACTAGTAGCACCTTGGACCTTCAAACTAGCTTATGTGTTCCCGCCGTTTCCTCTCATCCCCAGGCTGGTAGCCAGGATCAATCAGGAGAGGGCGTCGGTGATTTTGATAGCTCCTGCGTGGCCACGCAGGACTTGGTATGCAGATCTGGTGAATATGTCATCGGCTCCACCATGGAAGCTACCTTTGAGACGAGACCTTCTTGTTCTAGGTCCGTTCGACCCACTCCAGCTGACTGCTTGGAGATTGAACGCTTGATCTTATCAAAGCGAGGGTTCTCAGATTCTGTTATTAATATTCTTGTTCAGGCCTGAAAGCCTGTAACCAGAAAGATTACCACATAATTTGGTATATCTGTTGGTGTGAATCTGCAGGATTCCCTTGGGACAAGGTTAAGATTCCTAAGAGTCTATCCTTCCTTCGAGAAGGATTGGAAAAAGGATTATCTGCAAGTTCCTTGATGGGACAGATTTCTGCCTTGTCTGTGTTACTTCACAAAAAGCTGGCAGCTGTGCCAGATGTTCTAGCCTTTGTTCAGGCTCTGGTTAGAATCAAGCCTGTTTACAAAATTTTGACTCCTCCTTGGAGTCTCAACCTAGTTCTTTCAGTTCTTCAGGGGGTTCCGTTTGAACCCTTACATTCCGTTGATATTAAGTTATTATCTTGGAAAGTTTTGTTTTTGGTTGCAATTTCTTCTGCTAGAAGAGTTTCAGAATTATCTGCTCTGCAGTGTTCTTCTCCTTATCTGGAGTTCCATGCAGATAAGGTGGTTTTGCGTACTAAACCTGGTTTTCTTCCAAAAGTTGTTTCTAACAAAAACATTAACCAGGAGATAGTTGTGCCTTCTTTGTGTCCTAATCCAGTTTCAAAGAAGGAACGTTTGTTGCACAACTTGGATGTAGTTCGTGCTCTCAAATTTTACTTAGCAGCTACTAAGGATTTCAGACAAACTTTGTCTTTGTTTGTTGTTTATTCTGGTAAACGGAGAGGTCAAAAAGCAACTTCTACCTCTCTCTCCTTCTGGATTAAAAGCATTATCCGATTGGCTTATGAGACTGCCGGACGGCAGCCTCCTGAAAGAATCACAGCTCACTCCACTAGGGCTGTGGCTTCCACATGGGCCTTCAAGAACGAGGCTTCTGTTGATCAGATATGTAAGGCAGCGACTTGGTCTTCACTGCACACTTTTTCTAAATTTTACAAATTTGATACTTTTGCTTCTTCTGAGGCTATTTTTGGGAGAAAGGTTTTGCAAGCCGTGGTGCCTTCCATTTAGGTGACCTGATTTGCTCCCTCCCTTCATCCGTGTCCTAAAGCTTTGGTATTGGTTCCCACAAGTAAGGATGACGCCGTGGACCGGACACACCTATGTTGGAGAAAACAGAATTTATGTTTACCTGATAAATTACTTTCTCCAACGGTGTGTCCGGTCCACGGCCCGCCCTGGTTTTTTTTTTTTAATCAGGTCTGATAATTTATTTTCTTTAACTACAGTCACCACGGTAACATATGGTTTCTCCTATACAAATATTCCTCCTTAACGTCGGTCGAATGACTGGGGTAGGCGGAGCCTAGGAGGGATCATGTGACCAGCTTTGCTGGGCTCTTTGCCATTTCCTGTTGGGGAAGAGAATATCCCACAAGTAAGGATGACGCCGTGGACCGGACACACCGTTGGAGAAAGTAATTTATCAGGTAAACATAAATTCTGTTTTTTCAATTGACTGTCTTTTTTCAAATTCCTGGGCAGAATTAGGCTCACGAGGGCGCAAAATGCTAAAGTTTATTGCGTCATTCTTGGCGTGAGATTTTTTGGCGGAAAGATACGTTCGTTGGCGCAAATTCTTCATTTCCAGCGTCTTAGTTGACACCGGGTCCTTTTACAAGGTTGCGTCATCTATGACGCGAGTGTGTCGTTTCCGGACGTTTTGGCGCCAAAAAATATTTTTTATGTTTGTTGTGCGTCATACTTGCCGCCAAATATTTTCAGTATTTTAGACCCCATTCCTATTTGCCTCTTGCCTTTTTCTATGTCAGAGGGCTATTCTGTTTGCATTTTTTCCCATTCCTGAAACTGCCATATAAGGAAATTGATAATTTTGCTTTATATGTTGTTTTTTTCTCTTACATTTGCAAGATGTCTCAATCTGATCCTGTCTCAGAATTCACTGTTGGATCCCTGCTGCTTGATAACAGTTCTACCAAAGCTAAGTGCATTTGTAAACTTGTGGAGATTATACCTCCAGCTGTGGTTTGTAATAGTTGTCATGATAAACTTTTACATGCAGAAAATGTATCCATCAGTAGAAGTTCATTACCTGTTGCTGTTCCCTCAACATCTAATGCACAAGATATACCTGTAAATTTGAAATAATTTATTTCTGATTCTATTCAGAAGGCTTTGTCTGCCATTCCGCCTTCTAATAAACGTAAAAGGTCTTTTAAAACTT
The DNA here is from genome assembly GCF_027579735.1 of Bombina bombina. Taxonomy (NCBI): domain Eukaryota; kingdom Metazoa; phylum Chordata; class Amphibia; order Anura; family Bombinatoridae; genus Bombina; species Bombina bombina. The sequence continues at coordinate 631,325,914 of NC_069501.1, forward strand.
CTCATAAGGTAGATGAAATTTCAAATGACCGGCAACATACTGAATTATCCTTCTCTGAGGAGGATCTATCTGATTCAGAAGATCCTGCCTCAGATATTGACACTGATAAATCCTCTTATTTATTTAAATTGGAGTATATTCGTTCTTTGTTAAAAGAAGTGTTGATTACATTGGATATGGAGGAAACTAGTCCTCTTGATATTAAAACTAGTAAATGTTTAAATTCTGTTTATAAACCTCCTGTGGTTATTCCAGAGGTTTTTCCAGTTCCTGATGCTATTTCTGATATGATTTCTAAGGAATGGTATAGGCCTGGTACTTCTTTTTATTGCTACTTTAAGGGTTTAAAAATTGTATCCTTTGCCAGAAGTTAGATTGGAGTTTTGGTAAAAGATCCCCAAAGGTGATGGGGCTATCTCTACTCTTGCTAAACGTACTACTATTCCTACGGAGGATAGTACTTATTTCTCCTGTTAAGTGTAGTCAGTCCACGGGTCATCATTACTTCTGGGATATTAACTCCTCCCCAACAGGAAGTGCAAGAGGATCACCCAAGCAGAGCTGCTATATAGCTCCTCCCCTCTACGTCACACCCAGTCATTCTCTTGCACCCAACTAATAGATAGGATGTGTGAGAGGACTGTGGTGATTATACTTAGTTTTTATATCTTCAATCAAAAGTTTGTTATTTTAAAACAGCACCGGAGTGTGTTGTTCCTTCTCAGGTAGAATTTGAAGAAGAATCTACCTGAGTTTTTGGATGATTTTAGCCGGCGTAGCTAAGATTCATTTTGCTGTTCTCGGCCATTCTGAGGAGTGAGGTAAACTTCAGATCAGGGGACAGCGGGCAGGTTCACCTGCAAAGAGGTATGTTGCAGTATATTATTTTCTGAGGAATGGAATTGACTGAGAAAATACTGCCAATACCGATATAATGTAAGTTCAGCCTTAAATGCAGTAGTAGCAACTGGTATCAGGCTGTTTATGTATATATGTGTACACTTCAGTATTCTGGGGAATGGCACTTCTCTGGGTAATACTATATGCATATAATTTTTAGCCTAACTTGCAGTGGGAATGTCTAGCAACAGGCTGTTTAATGACATTTCATGTTATTTGATTTTAAACGTTTTTGCTGGCATGCTAAATTGTTTAATTATCTGAGGTACTGGGTGAAAAATTGTTTTTGGGCACTGTTTTTCCACTTGGCTGTCGTTTATTTTAATTTAAGACAGTTTACTGAACTTCCCTCACTGCTGTGGGTGAGGGGGAGGGGCCTATTTTGGCGCTTTTGCTACGCATCAAAAATTCAGTCAAAAGTCTGTTTCTCTCCCTGCATGATCCGGATCGTCTCTACAGAGCCCAAGGGTCTTCAAAAATTATTTTGAGGGAGGTAATCACTCACAGCAGACCTGTGAGATTGTGCTTTGACTGTGATAAAAAACGTTTATATTTTGTACATTTTTTTCTGCTATTAAGGGTTAGTTATCCATTACTAATGGGGGCAATCCTTTGCTAAATTTATGCCTTTACCGGGAAAAATCTGGTTTTTATAATTTTACCGGTTCCTTATTATTAAACGGTCATAATTTTTTTCTGTGCTTCTTAAAGGCACAGTGCGTTTTCCATATTACTTGTAATTTGAGTGAAAAGTATTTCCAAGCTTGCTAGTTTAATTGCTAGTTTGTTAAACATGTCTGACTCAGAGGAATATCTCTGTGCTATATGTGCAAAAGCCAAGGTGGAGCCCAATAGAAATTTATGTACTAATTGCATTGATGCTACTTTGAATAAGAGTCATTCTGTACAAATTGAACATCATTCACCAAACAACGAGGGGGAAGTTATGCCGACTAACTTGCCTCACGTGTCAGTACCTGCATCTCCCGCTCGGGAGGTGCGTGATATTGTAACGCCGAGTACTTCAGGGCGGCCATTACAAATCACACTACAGGACATGGCTAATGTTATGACTGAAGTTTTGTCTAAATTACCAGAACTTAGAGGTAAGCGAGATCACTCTGGGGTGAGAACAGAGTGCGCTGATAATATTAGGGCCATGTCAGATACTGCGTCACGATTTGCAGAACATGAGGACGGAGAGCTTCATTCTGCGGGTGACGGATCTGATCCAAATAAACTGGATTCAGACATTTCAAATTTTAAGTTTAAGCTGGAAAACCTCCGTGTATTACTAGGGGAGGTGTTAGCGGCTCTGAATGATTGTAACACAGTTGCAATACCAGAGAAAATATGTAGGTTGGATAAATATTTTGCGGTACCGTCGAGTACTGACGTTTTTCCAATACCTAAGAGACTTACTGAAATTGTTACTAAGGAGTGGGATAGACCCGGTGTGCCTTTCTCACCCCCTCCTATATTCAGAAAGATGTTTCCAATAGACGCCACCACACGGGACTTATGGCAAACTGTCCCTAAGGTGGAGGGAGCCGTTTCTACTTTAGCTAAGCGTACCACTATCCCGGTGGAGGATAGCTGCGCCTTTTCAGATCCAATGTTAGAGGGTTACCTTAAGAAAATGTTTGTTCAACAAGGTTTTATATTGCAACCCCTTGCATGCATTGCGCCTGTCACGGCTGCAGCAGCATTTTGGTTTGAGTCTCTGGAAGAGACCCTTGAATCAGCTCCATTAGATGAGATTACACACAAGCTTAAAACCCTTAAGCTAGCTAATTCATTTATTTCTGATGCCGTAGTACATTTAACTAAACTTACGGCTAAGAATTCCGGATTCGCCATTCAGGCACGCAGAGCGCTGTGGCTAAAATCCTGGTCAGCTGATGTTACTTCTAAATCTAAATTACTTAACATACCTTTCAAAGGGCAGACCTTATTCGGGCCCGGTTTGAAAGAAATTATCGCTGACATTACAGGAGGTGTAAAGGCCATGCCCTGCCTCAAGACAGTCTAATTTTCGTGCCTTTCGTAACTTCAAGGCAGGAGCAGCATCAACTTCCTCTGCACCAAAACAGGAAGGAGCTGTTGCTCGCTACAGACAAGGCTGGAAACCTAACCAGTCCTGGAACAAGGGCAAGCAGGCCAGAAAACCTGCTGCTGCCCCTAAGACAGCATGAAGTGAGGGCCCCCGATCCGGGAACGGATCTAGTGGGGGGCAGACTTTCTCTCTTCGACCAGGCTTGGGCAAGAGATGTCCAGGATCCCTGGGCGTTAGAGATCATATCTCAGGGATATCTTCTGGACTTCAAAGCCTCTCCCCCAAAAGGGAGATTTCATCTTTCAAGGTTGTCAACAAACCAGATAAAGAAAGAGGCGTTTCTACGCTGTGTACAAGATCTTTTACTAATGGGAGTGATCCATCCGGTTCCGCGGTCGGAACACGGACAAGGGTTTTACTCAAATCTGTTTGTGGTTCCCAAGAAAGAAGGAACCTTCAGACCAATCTTGGATTTAAAGATCCTAAACAAATTCCTAAGAGTTCCATCGTTCAAAATGGAAACTATTCGGACAATCTTACCCATGATCCAAAAGGGTCAGTACATGACCACAGTGGATTTAAAGGATGCCTACCTTCATATACCGATTCACAAAGATCATTACCGGTATCTAAGGTTTGCCTTCCTAGACAGGCATTACCAGTTTGTAGCTCTTCCATTCGGGTTGGCTACGGCTCCAAGAATCTTCACAAAGGTTCTGGGCTCTCTTCTGGCGGTACTAAGACCGCGAGGAATTTCGGTGGCTCCGTACCTAGACGACATTCTGATACAAGCGTCAAGCTTTCAAACTGCCAGGTCTCATACAGAGTTAGTACTGGCATTTCTAAGGTCGCATGGGTGGAAGGTGAACGAAGAGAAGAGTTCTCTCTTACCACTCACAAGGGTTCCCTTCTTGGGGACTCTTATAGATTCTGTAGAAATGAAGATTTACCTGACAGAAGACAGGTTAACAAAGCTTCAAAATGCTTGCCATGTCCTTCATTCCATTCAACACCCGTCAGTGGCTCAATGCATGGAGGTAATCGGCTTAATGGTAGCGGCAATGGACATAGTACCCTTTGCACGCCTACATCTCAGACCGCTGCAATTGTGCATGCTAAGTCAGTGGAATGGGGATTACTCAGATTTGTCCCCTACTCTGAATCTGGATCAAGAGACCAGAAATTCTCTTCTATGGTGGCTTTCTCGGCCACATCTGTCCAGGGGGATGCCATTCAGCAGACCAGATTGGACAATTGTAACAACAGACGCCAGCCTACTAGGTTGGGGCGCTGTCTGGAATTCCCTGAAGGCTCAGGGATCATGGACTCAGGAGGAGAGTCTCCTTCCAATAAACATTCTGGAATTGAGAGCAGTTCTCAATGCCCTTCTGGCTTGGCCTCAGTTAACAACTCGGGGGTTCATCAGGTTTCAGTCGGACAACATCACGACTGTAGCTTACATCAACCATCAAGGAGGGACAAGAAGCTCCCTAGCGATGATGGAAGTATCAAAGATAATTCGCTGGGCAGAGTCTCACTCTTGCCACCTGTCAGCGATCCACATTCCTGGAGTGGAGAACTGGGAGGCGGATTTCCTAAGTCGTCAGACTTTTCATCCGGGGGAGTGGGAACTTCATCCGGAGATCTTTGCCCAAATACTTCGACTTTGGGGCAAACCAGAGATAGATCTCATGGCGTCTCGCCAGAACGCCAAGCTTCCTTGTTACGGGTCCAGGTCCAGGGACCCGGGAGCAGTCCTGGTAGACGCTTTGACAGCACCTTGGACCTTCGGGATGGCCTATGTGTTTCCACCCTTCCCGATGCTTCCTCTATTGATTGCCAGGATAAAACAGGAGAGAGCATCGGTGATTCTAATAGCGCCTGCGTGGCCACGCAGGACCTGGTATGCAGATCTAGTGGACATGTCATCCTGTCCACCTTGGTCTCTGCCTCTGAGACAGGACCTTCTAATTCAGGGTCCTTTCAAATATCAAAATCTAATTTCTCTGAAGCTGACTGCTTGGAAATTGAACGCTTGATTTTATCAAAGCGTGGTTTTTCGGAGTCGGTTATTGATACCTTAATACAGGCTAGGAAGCCTGTTACCAGAAAGATTTACCATAAAATATGGCGTAAATACTTACATTGGTGCGAATCCAAGAGTTACTCATGGAGTAAGGTTAGGATTCCTAGGATATTGTCTTTTCTACAAGAAGGTTTAGAAAAGGGTTTATCTGCTAGTTCCTTAAAGGGACAGATCTCAGCTCTGTCCATTCTTTTACACAAGCGTCTGTCAGAAGTTCCAGACGTTCAGGCTTTTTGCCAGGCTTTGGCCAGGATTAAGCCTGTGTTTAAAACTGTTGCTCCACCATGGAGCTTAAATTTAGTTCTTAACGTTTTACAGGGTGTTCCGTTTGAACCCCTTCATTCCATTGATATCAAGCTGTTATCTTGGAAAGTTCTGTTTTTAATGGCTATTTCCTCGGCTCGTAGAGTCTCTGAGTTATCAGCCTTACATTGTGATTCTCCGTATCTGATTTTTCATTCAGATAAGGTAGTTCTGCGTACTAAACCTGGGTTTTTGCCTAAGGTTGTCACTAACAAGAATATCAATCAAGAGATTGCTGTGCCATCATTGTGTCCTAACCCTTCTTCAAAGAAGGAACGACTTCTGCACAATCTAGATGTAGTCCGTGCCCTGAAATTTTATTTGCAGGCAACTAAAGATTTTCGCCAAACTTCTTCCCTGTTTGTCGTTTATTCTGGACAGAGGAGAGGTCAAAAAGCTTCTGCTACCTCTCTCTCTTTTTGGCTTCGTAGCATAATACGTTTAGCCTATGAGACTGCTGGACAGCAGCCTCCTGAAAGAATTACAGCTCATTCCACTAGAGCTGTGGCTTCCACTTGGGCTTTTAAGAACGAGGCCTCTGTTGAACAGATTTGCAAGGCTGCAACTTGGTCTTCTCTTCATACTTTTTCCAAATTTTACAAATTTGACACTTTTGCTTCTTCGGAGGCTGTTTTTGGGAGAAAGGTTCTTCAGGCAGTGGTCCCTTCCGTATAAAGATCCTGCCTGTCCCTCCCGTCAACCGTGTACTTTAGCTTTGGTATTGGTATCCCAGAAGTAATGATGACCCGTGGACTGACTACACTTAACAGGAGAAAACATAATTTATGCTTACCTGATAAATTCCTTTCTCCTGTAGTGTAGCCTGCCCTGTTTTTTATGGCAGGTCTAAATTTTTAAATTATACTCCAGTCACCACTGCACCCTATAGTTTCTCCTTTCTCGTTTGGTTCTCGGTCGAATGACTGGGTGTGACGTAGAGGGGAGGAGCTATATAGCAGCTCTGCTTGGGTGATCCTCTTGCACTTCCTGTTGGGGAGGAGTTAATATCCCAGAAGTAATGATGACCCGTGGACTGACTACACTACAGGAGAAAGGAATTTATCAGGTAAGCATAAATTATGTTTTTAAAGATCCTTTAGATAGGAAACTTGAATCTTATCTAAGGAAAGCTTATTTATATTCAGGTCATCTTCTTAGGCCTGCAATTTCTTTGGCTGATGTTGCAGCTGCTTCAACTTTTTGGTTGGATACTTTAGCACAACAAGTATCGGCTCATGATTTGTCTAGCATTGTTAAGTTGATTTAACATGCTAATAATTTCATTTGTGATGCCATTTTTTATATTATCAAAATTGATGTTAGCTATTTTAGCTAGAAGAGCTTTGTGGCTCAAATCTTGGAATGCTGATATGACTTCTAAGTCCAGATTGCTATCTCTTTCTTTCCAAGGTAATAAATTATTTGGTTCTCAGTTGGATTCAATAATTTCAACTGTTACTGGGGGGAAGGGAGTTTTTTTGCCTCAGGATAAAAAACCTAAGGGTAAATCTAAAGCTTTTAACCGTTTTCGTTCCTTTCGACAAAATAAGGAACAGAAACCTAATCCTTCCCCCAAGGAATCTGCTTCCAATTGGAAGCCTTCTTCAAACTGGAATCAATCCAAGCCATTTAAGAGATCAAAACCAGCCCCCAAGTCTGCATGAAGGTGCGGCCCTCATTCCAGCTCAGCTGGTAGGGGGCAGATTAAAATTAAAAAACGCCTACGATCAGCCTGGAACTTTTGGCGCTGCATAGAACGATGAAGGCAATCCTGAATCTGCACCCACGTGGAACGGAGTTGCCGGAGATGCTCCTCCAAAGCCGGAATACCCTGAGACATCAATGAATCGGGCAACAAGGATGGTTGAAACCTATAATTCGCCATGAACGGGGATAACTTGGAGGAAGCATTAATAGCACTATTACGAGCAAACTCTGCCCAAGGTAACAGTTCAGACCAATTATTGTGGTGATCTGAGACATAGCAACGGAGGAACTGTTCCAGAGCTTGATTAGACCGTTCCGCAGCCCCATTGGATTGAGGGTGATATGCTGAGGAGAAGGAAAGCTGGATCCCCATTTGAGCACAAAAGGAACGTCAAAATCTGGAGACAAACTGGCTACCCCGGTCCGACACTATCTCCTTAGGTAACCCATGTAAACGGAAGACCTCCCGGGCAAAAATTGAAGCAAGCTCCTGAGCGGTAGGCAGCTTCATCAAGGGAATGCAATGTGACATTTTAGAAAAACGGTCAACCACCATAAGGATAACAGTATTGCCATTGGAAACAGGGAGCTCGACAATGAAGTCCATGGAAAGATGTGTCCAAGGACGCTCACCATTAGCAATAGGTTGAAGAAGACCCACAGGAAGACGTTGAGGAGTCTTATTCTGTGCACAAACTGAGCAGGAGGCAACATACGCAGCAACATCAGAACGAAGACCTGGCCACCAGAATTGTCGAGTGACAGACCAAATCATTTGGTTCTTGCCTGGATGACCTTGTCTTTTCTACAAGAAGGTTTAGAAAAGGGTTTATCTGCTAGTTCCTTAAAGGGACAGATCTCAGCTCTGTCCATTCTTTTACACAAGCGTCTGTCAGAAGTTCCAGACGTTCAGGCTTTTTGCCAGGCTTTGGCCAGGATTAAGCCTGTGTTTAAAACTGTTGCTCCACCATGGAGCTTAAATTTAGTTCTTAACGTTTTACAGGGTGTTCCGTTTGAACCCCTTCATTCCATTGATATCAAGCTGTTATCTTGGAAAGTTCTGTTTTTAATGGCTATTTCCTCGGCTCGTAGAGTCTCTGAGTTATCAGCCTTACATTGTGATTCTCCGTATCTGATTTTTCATTCAGATAAGGTAGTTCTGCGTACTAAACCTGGGTTTTTGCCTAAGGTTGTCACTAACAAGAATATCAATCAAGAGATTGCTGTGCCATCATTGTGTCCTAACCCTTCTTCAAAGAAGGAACGACTTCTGCACAATCTAGATGTAGTCCGTGCCCTGAAATTTTATTTGCAGGCAACTAAAGATTTTCGCCAAACTTCTTCCCTGTTTGTCGTTTATTCTGGACAGAGGAGAGGTCAAAAAGCTTCTGCTACCTCTCTCTCTTTTTGGCTTCGTAGCATAATACGTTTAGCCTATGAGACTGCTGGACAGCAGCCTCCTGAAAGAATTACAGCTCATTCCACTAGAGCTGTGGCTTCCACTTGGGCTTTTAAGAACGAGGCCTCTGTTGAACAGATTTGCAAGGCTGCAACTTGGTCTTCTCTTCATACTTTTTCCAAATTTTACAAATTTGACACTTTTGCTTCTTCGGAGGCTGTTTTTGGGAGAAAGGTTCTTCAGGCAGTGGTCCCTTCCGTATAAAGATCCTGCCTGTCCCTCCCGTCAACCGTGTACTTTAGCTTTGGTATTGGTATCCCAGAAGTAATGATGACCCGTGGACTGACTACACTTAACAGGAGAAAACATAATTTATGCTTACCTGATATATTCCTTTCTCCTGTAGTGTAGCCCGCCCTGTTTTTTATGGCAGGTCTAAATTTTTAAATTATACTCCAGTCACCACTGCACCCTATAGTTTCTCCTTTCTCGTTTGGTTCTCGGTCGAATGACTGGGTGTGACGTAGAGGGGAGGAGCTATATAGCAGCTCTGCTTGGGTGATCCTCTTGCACTTCCTGTTGGGGAGGAGTTAATATCCCAGAAGTAATGATGACCCGTGGACTGACTACACTACAGGAGAAAGGAATTTATCAGGTAAGCATAAATTATGTTTTTAAAGATCCTTTAGATAGGAAACTTGAATCTTATCTAAGGAAAGCTTATTTATATTCAGGTCATCTTCTTAGGCCTGCAATTTCTTTGGCTGATGTTGCAGCTGCTTCAACTTTTTGGTTGGATACTTTAGCACAACAAGTATCGGCTCATGATTTGTCTAGCATTGTTAAGTTGATTTAACATGCTAATAATTTCATTTGTGATGCCATTTTTTATATTATCAAAATTGATGTTAGCTATTTTAGCTAGAAGAGCTTTGTGGCTCAAATCTTGGAATGCTGATATGACTTCTAAGTCCAGATTGCTATCTCTTTCTTTCCAAGGTAATAAATTATTTGGTTCTCAGTTGGATTCAATAATTTCAACTGTTACTGGGGGGAAGGGAGTTTTTTTGCCTCAGGATAAAAAACCTAAGGGTAAATCTAAAGCTTTTAACCGTTTTCGTTCCTTTCGACAAAATAAGGAACAGAAACCTAATCCTTCCCCCAAGGAATCTGCTTCCAATTGGAAGCCTTCTTCAAACTGGAATCAATCCAAGCCATTTAAGAGATCAAAACCAGCCCCCAAGTCTGCATGAAGGTGCGGCCCTCATTCCAGCTCAGCTGGTAGGGGGCAGATTAAAATTAAAAAACGCCTACGATCAGCCTGGAACTTTTGGCGCTGCATAGAACGATGAAGGCAATCCTGAATCTGCACCCACGTGGAACGGAGTTGCCGGAGATGCTCCTCCAAAGCCGGAATACCCTGAGACATCAATGAATCGGGCAACAAGGATGGTTGAAACCTATAATTCGCCATGAACGGGGATAACTTGGAGGAAGCATTAATAGCACTATTACGAGCAAACTCTGCCCAAGGTAACAGTTCAGACCAATTATTGTGGTGATCTGAGACATAGCAACGGAGGAACTGTTCCAGAGCTTGATTAGACCGTTCCGCAGCCCCATTGGATTGAGGGTGATATGCTGAGGAGAAGGAAAGCTGGATCCCCATTTGAGCACAAAAGGAACGTCAAAATCTGGAGACAAACTGGCTACCCCGGTCCGACACTATCTCCTTAGGTAACCCATGTAAACGGAAGACCTCCCGGGCAAAAATTGAAGCAAGCTCCTGAGCGGTAGGCAGCTTCATCAAGGGAATGCAATGTGACATTTTAGAAAAACGGTCAACCACCATAAGGATAACAGTATTGCCATTGGAAACAGGGAGCTCGACAATGAAGTCCATGGAAAGATGTGTCCAAGGACGCTCACCATTAGCAATAGGTTGAAGAAGACCCACAGGAAGACGTTGAGGAGTCTTATTCTGTGCACAAACTGAGCAGGAGGCAACATACGCAGCAACATCAGAACGAAGACCTGGCCACCAGAATTGTCGAGTGACAGACCAAATCATTTGGTTCTTGCCTGGGTGACCTGCGGCTTTAGGATAGTGGTAAGTGTGCAAAAGTTTAGTTCGAAGATTCTCAGGAACAAAACACTTACCACTAGGTTTCTCAGGCGGTGCATTGGTTTGTGCAGCCAGGATCTCCTCCCCCAAGGGAGAAGTCAAATTAGTACGTATGGTAGCCAAAATATGGTCAGGAGGTATAACAGGAGTAGGTACAGACTCCTCCTTGGACAAAGGCGAAAATTGTCGAGAGAGGGCATCAGCCCTAACATTCTTACTACCAGGCAGGTAGGAGACCACATAATTAAATCGAGACAAAAATAGCGCCCATCTGGCCTGTCGGGCGACAAATGTTTTGCTTCAGATAGATAAGTTAAATTCTTGTGGTCAGTAAGAATGAGCACTGGCACGCTATTACCCTCGAGAAGATGCCTCCATTCCTTGAGTGCCAAAATTATGGCCAGTAATTCCCTGTCGCCAATTTCATAATTGCACCCAGCTGGAGACAATTTCTTAGAGAAGAAACCACACGGATGCAAGGAACCGTCAGGCGTAGGACGTTGAGACAAGAGGGCACCTACTCCAATCTCATACGCATCGACCTCAAGAATGAAAGGCAGGACAGGGTTAGGATGAGCCAGAACTGGAGCGGGAGCAAAGGCAGTCTTAAGACTATCAAAGGCCTCAATGGCAGTAGGTGACCAATGCAGTGGATCATTCTCTTTACGGGTTATTTCTGTGATAGGTTTGACCAAGGAAGAAAAGTTTTTACTAAACTTTCTATAGTAATTGGCGAACCCCAAAAAACGTTGAATGGACCGAAGACCAACTGGGCTAGGCCACTGCAGAACTGCAGATAAGTTGTCAGGATCCATGGAGAACCCTGCAACGGAGATAACATAACCTAGGAAGGTTACTTGAGTCTGATGGAACTCACATTTCTCAAGTTTACAAAACAGGCCGTTCTCACGTAGTCTCTGAAGAACCCGTGTAACATCAGAACGATGAGCCTCAAGTGTGGGTGAGTGTATGAGGATTTCGTCCAAGTACACCACAACACACTGTTGCAACATATCTCGTAGGACATCATTAATAAATTCCTGAAAAACAGCAGGAGCATTACAAGATACTCATAATGCCCGCTCCTGGTGTTAAATGCTTTTTTCCATTCGTGACCCTCCTTAATCCTAACGAGATTGTACGCTCCTCTCAAATCAAGTTTAGTAAAGACCGTAGCTCCCTTGAGGCGGTCAAAGAGTTCCGTAATGAGCGGAATAGGGTAAGCATTCTTAATGGTAAGACAATTAAGACCCCTATAATCGATACATGGTCTTAACTCACCACCCTTTTTTTTTCACAAAGAAGAAGCCAGCCCCTGCAGGAGAGCAGGATTTGCGGATGATCCCCCGCGACAGAGCATCAGCAACATACTCCTCCATAGCACAATTCTCTGCAACAGACAGAGGGTACACCCGGCCCCGAGGAGGAATGGCTCCGGGTTGCAGGTCTATGGCACAATCGTAAGACCGGTGAGGAGGCAACGTACCGGCACGCACCTTGTCAAACACGTCTCGGAACTCTCAGTACTCCTCTGGCAATTGAGATACCGAAGAAGTGCACAAGACTTTAACTGGTTTCTGAAGACAAGTGGAAATACATTGCGGGGACCACAACAAAATTTCGGACCTGCGCCAGTCGAGACTGGGATTGTGCTTTTGGAGCCAGGGATAACCCAGAACAACTGGAAAATGCGCAGAGTTTATCACCTGGAACTGGAGGGTTTCAAAATGGAGAGCCCCAACAGCCATGGACAACGGAGCAGTTTCGTGAGTAACGAGTGCGGGCTGAAGGGGCCTGCCATCAATGGCCTCAATAGCAAGCGGAACGGACCAAGTCAAAACAGGAATGGAGTGCTTTGATACAAAAGCACTGTCAATGAAGTAGCCAGCAGCACCGGAGTCAACAATAGCCTGAGTGACTATAGAGGAGTCCACCCAGGAAAGGACAACCGTTACCGAAGGTTTCTCCTTAAGAGGTTCCGGGGACAAGGATAAACCACCCAAGGTCTGCCCCCGACAAGACCTTAGGTGTGAGCGTTTCCCGGCCGTGTAGGACAAGACTTCAAAAGGTGGACCTGTAACCCACAATAGAGGCAGAACCCCTCCCTCCTCCTAAAGGCCCTCTCCACCGCGGAGAGACGCGTGAATCCCAACTGCATCGGCTCAGCAGTACCTGGTGACTCGGGACCAGGAGACATGGGAGGAGAGGGAGGCATGGGTGGGAACGAACACGTAGGAGAAAACGGAACAGGAGGCTTCAGCAAGCGCTCCTTGAAAGAGGGCCTCTCTCTGAGTCTGATGTCAATTAGGATCAAAAAAGACACCAATGCCTCATGATCCTCTGGTAAATCTCTGGCAGCAACTTCGTCTTTATTCGCATCAGAGAGCCCATGAAAGAAGGTGGCAACAAGGGCTTCATTGTTCCAACCTACCTCTGCGGTAAGCGTACGGAACTCAATAGCATACTGAGCAACAGATCTTGTACCTTGCTGAATGGACATGAGTCATTTAGTAGCAGAGGAGGAGCGAGCCGGAAAATCAAATACCCTTCGAAAGGAGGCCACAAATTCAGGTTAATTTGAAATCACAGGTTTATTAGTCTCCCACAAGGGATTAGCCCAGGCAAGAGCTGTGTCAGAGAGTAAAGAGATGAGAAATTCCTCTTTAGCTCTTTCAGAGGGAAACGCCTGAGGTAACATCTCAAAGTAAATGCCCACCTGGTTCAAAAACCCTCTGCACTGAATAGGATCGCCTCCATATCGCTGAGGTAGAGGTGCAGAACCAGACATGCTCCTGGTAGGCAAAGGTGCAGCAGCGGAAACAGGAGCAGCCATAACATGCGGGACACTTTGGTCCAAATGTGCATTGCAAGTCAGCAGGGTTTGCAGGGCTAGTGCAAATTGATCCAAGCGGTGATCCTGTACATCCATCCTGGAAATGATGGCAGGTAAAGGTGGATAATTAGCAGCATCAGGATTCATGGCCTTTGCGAAATATCAGGGTGCCAGGAATCAGACTGAGACGAGAAGTGCAAAAATAATCACACCTTTATTAATAGCAAAAAATTATAAAATGTCCACAAGTCAAATAACAAGCCAGGAGTCAAAACCAGAGCTGGTAGTCAGACTAGCCGAGTCAGGAGCCAAAGCGAATAGTCAGACGAACCGGAATCGGCAACAAGGAGAACAGCAAAGTCAGGAACAAGCCAGGGATCAGGAACCAGGAAGGACGTCAGGCAGCCAGGTAATACACAGGAACTCTCACAAACAGGTCTCAGACAACGCAAAGGCAAAGCATACTGAACAGAGGCCCTTTAAATAATAAATGATGACATCACAATTCTGAGACTGCATTCTGTCTCACATGGATGATGCACAACAGTCTGGCCATAAAAGGAAGTGCAGGAAGTGAGCAGCATCCCCCACAATGCACCAAGTCAGGAAGAGAGGTGAGTAAAATGGCTGCCAGCAGCACATGGCAAACACAACAGGGAAAACCCTGACAAGAGTATTGTCTCTCAGGGGTACAGAATAGGATTCAGAGTAAGAAGGATTCAGAGTAAGACCGCCTATGAGAAGATTTTTTTCTCTCACGCATTCCGGTAAACCCAGTAAAGGCTCAGGCTTTTCTGAAGTGTGTTTCAGGCCTGGAGTTATCAGGGTAAATCATTCCAGTTCCGTTTCAGGAACCTGGTCTGGGGTTTTATTCAAATCTATTCATTGTCCCAAAGAAAGAGAATTCATTCAGACCAGTTTTGGATCTAAAGATTTTGAATCGATATGAAAGAGTACCAACTTTCAAAATGGTGACTATAAGGACTATTCTGCCTTTTGCTCAGCAAGGGCATTATATGTCCACAATAGACTTACAGGATGCATATCTTCATATTCCGATTCATCCAGATCACTATCAGTTCCAGAGATTCTCTTTTCTAGACAAGCATTACCAATTTATTGCTCTTCCTTTTGGACTAGCGACAGCTCCAAGAAGCTTTTCAAATGTTCTAGGTGCCCTACTCTCTGTAATCAGAGAGCGGGGTATTGCGTTTTTTCCTTATTTGGACGATATCTTGGTACTCGCTCAGTCTTTACGTTCTGCAGAATCTCACACAAATCAACTAGTGTTATTTCTTCGAAGACATGGTTGGAGGATCAATTTACCAAAAAGTTATTTGATTCCTCAGACAAGGGTAACCTTTTTAGGTTTCCAGATAGATTCAGTGTCCATGACTTTATCTCTAACAGACAAGAGACGTTTGAAATTGGTTGCAGCCTGTCGGAACCTTCAGTCTCAGTCATTCCCTTCAGTAGTTATGTGCATGGAAGTTTTAGGTCTCATGACTGCAGCATCAGACGCGATCCCCTTTGCTCGTTTTCATAAGAGACCTCTCCAGCCTTGTATGCTGAACCAATTGTGCAGGGATTATACAAGGATATCACAATTAATATCCTTAAATCCCAATGTTCGACTTTCTCTGACTTGGTGCTTAGATCACCATCATATAATTTTAGGGACCTCTTTCGTCCGTCTAACCTGGACTGTGATCACAACAGATGCGAGTCTGTCAGGTTGGGGAGCTGTTTGGGGATCTCTGACAGCACAAGGAGTTTGGTAATCTCGCCTCTTGAGATTTCCAATCAGTATTTTGGAACTCTGTGCGATTCTCAGGGCTCTTCAATTTTGGCCTGTGTTGAAGAGAGAACCGTTAATTTGTTTTCAGACAGACAATGTCACAACTGTGGCATATGTCAATCATCAGGGTGGGACTCACAGTCCTCAAGCTATGAAAGAAGTATCTTGGATACTTGTTTGGGCGGAATCCAGCTCCTGTCTAATTTCTGCGGTTTATATCCCAGGTATAGACAATTGGGAAGCGGATTACCTAAGTAGTCAGACTTTACATCCGGGAGAATGGTCTCTCCACCCAGATGTGTTTTCTCAAATTGTTCACATGTGGGGGCTTCCAGAAATAGATCTGATGGCATCCCATCTAAACAAAAAACTTCCCAGGTACCTGTCCAGGTCCAGGGATCCTCAGGCAGAAGCAGTGGATGCATTGACACTTCCTTGGTGTTATCAACCTGCTTAAATTTTCCCGCCTCTAGTTCTTCTTCCAAAAATGATCTCCAAGATCATCATGGAGCAATCATTTGTGCTGCTGGTAGCTCCAGCATGGCCTCAAGGGTTTTGGTATGTGGATCTTGTTCAGATGTCCAGTTGCCAACCTTGGCCACTTCCACTAAGGCCAGACCTTCTATCTCAAGGTCCGTTTTTTCCATCAGGATCTCAAATCATTAAATTTGAAGGTATGTAATTGAACGCTTAGTGCTTAGTCATAGAGGTTTCTCTGATTCAGTGATTAATACTATGTTGCAGGCTCGTAAATCTGTTTCTAGAAAGATTTATTATCGAGTTTGGAAGACTTACATGTCATGGTGTTCTTCTCATAAATTCTCTTGGCATTCTTTTAGAATTCCTAGAATTTTACAGTTTCTTTAGGATGGTTTGGATAAAGGTTTGTCTTGAACGGACAAATCTCTGCTCTTTCTGTTTTATTTCAAAGAAAGATTGCTAAACTTCCTGATATTCATTGTTTTGTGCAGGCTTTGGTTCGTATCAAGCCTGTCATTAAATCAATCTCTCTTCCTTGGAGTCTTAATTTAGTTTTGAAGGCTTTACAGGCTCCTCCGTTTGAGCCTATGCATTCTTTGGGCATTAAACTATTTTCTTGGAAAGTGTTGTTTCTTTTGGCCATCTCTTCTGCTAGAAGAGTTTCTGAATTATCCGCTCTCTCTTGTGAATCTATTTTTCTGATTTTTCATCAGGATAAGGCGGTTTTGTGGACTTCATTTAAATTCTTACCTAACATTAATAGAGAAATTGTTGTCCCTTCCTTGTGTCATAATCCTAAGAGTTCTTTGGAGAGATCCTTACATTCTTTGGATGTGGTAAGAGCTTTGAAATATTATGATAAAACTACTAAAGATTTCAGGAAGACTTCTAGTCTTTGTTATATTTTCTGGTTCTAGGAAAGGTCAGAAAGCTTCTGCTGTTTCCTTGGCTTCATGGTTAAAGTTTTTGATTCTTCATGCTTATTTGGAGTCGGGTCAAGCCCCGCCTTAGAGAATTACAGCTCATTCTACTAGATCAATCTCTACTTCCTGAGCTTTTAAGAATGAAACTTCAGTTGATCAGATTTGCAAAGCAGCAACTTGGTCTTCTTTGCATACATTTACTAAATTCTACCATTTTTATGTTTTTGCTTCTTTAGAAGCAGTTTTTGGTAGAAAAGTTCTTCAGGCAGCTGTTTCAGTTTGATTCTTCTGCTTTTGATTTAAGTTTTTTCCTTTCATTTATGAGAATAAACTTACATTTTGGGTTGTGGATTAATTTTTTTCAGCGGAAAATGGCTGTTTTTATTTTTATCCCTCCCTCTCTAGTGACTCTCTTATCCCATACTTCACTAGCTCATGGACTCTTGCCAATTACATGAAAGAAAACATAATTTATGTAAGACCTTACCTGATAAATTCATTTCTCTCATATTGGCAAGAGTCCATGAGGCCCACCCCTTTTTTATGGTGGTTATGATTTTTTTGTATAAATCACAATTATTTCCAAATTCCTTTGTTGATGCTTTTTACTCCTTTCTTTATCACCCCACTACTTGGCTATTCGTTAAACTGAATTGTGGGTGTGGTGAGGGGTGTATTTGTAGGCATTTTGAGGTTTGGGAAACTTTGCCCCTCCTGGTAGGATTGTATATCCCATACGTCACTAGCTCATGGACTCTTGCCAATATGAAAGAGATGAATTTATCAGGTAAGTTCTTACATAAATTATGTTTTTTGGTCTTCTTTGCACACTTTTTTTTACCACTTTGATGTGTATGCATAGTTCTGTGGGCCGTAGTGCCTGAATAGTAATATCTTGCCTTCACTATTTGTCCCCCTCTATCCACAGTGGTCTTGTGGACTCCACAGTTTGGGTACCGATTCCTACATGTGATGGCTCATGGACTCCCACCATCTGATGAGAGAACACAAAATGTATGCTAACCTGATAAATTCATTTCTTTCAGGATGCTGAGAGTCCATGAGCCCTGACCTTTTTTTGTTCAGGTGGTGACAGTACTTGTTTTGTACTTATTTACCCCACTTTATCTTTCCTGATTTTCTTTTTTCCTCAGGTATTTAAAGCTCTGGTGTGTCTTTTGCCTCCTCCTAGTGGTCAGGAGGGGTATATTCTCGCACTGGATGGCTCGTCAACTCTCATCATCATGAAATAAATTAATTTATCAGGTAAGCATAAATTCTTTTTTCTTTGCCTTTGTACATTGTATCTGTATACCTTTTCATATAATGTTTTTATGGAGGTTGTGCAATCTGCAGCTTCATTTTTTGTTAAATTCCATAGCAATATTGTAGACAATATGAGGGAATCATAAACAGGATAGAAGCCCATCTCAATACACTTGCCCAAATTAATCAGCCTAAATCTCTTTTATGGACATTTTTCTTGCTGTTCTTAAGACTACATAATGATTCCGGTCAGATGAAGAACTGAAAAAAAACAAGAGAAGACAAAGAAATGTCAACTAACTTATATTGAATTTCCTCTATAGACACATATGAAATGACCCTCTCATAAATATTAGCACACTATAACTATAGGTATGCAAAACTAGCATACCTAGCAGTAGTAACAATCTGCCTTTGCCAGCTCTCACTGTGCTATGATCGAGAGGGACATTATACTGAACAATACTGATTCCTATCAAACTCTATGGTTTGTGCTGTTTTCTGTCCTGCAGGTTCCAGGAATGTGAAAGATTTGGAGATAAAGCTGGTATAGGATGATTTTCCTGTAGCTGCTAGTTCTGCATGTATATTTGGTATTCTAATACTTTAGTCTATATCCTTTCAGCCGCTAGGGTAATGTCAGGTTTACCCGGATTCCTGACTTTACCTGTAACATATGTATACAGTATCTCACAAAAGTGAGTACAACCCTCACATTTTTGTAAATATTTTATTATATCTTTTCATGTGACAACACTGAAGAAATGACACTTTGCTACAATGTAAAGTAGTGAGTGTACAGCCTGTATAACAGTGTAAATTTGCTGTCCCCTCAAAATAACCCACAACCAATAATGTCTAAACCGTTGACAACAAAAATGAGTACACCCCTACGTGGAAATGTACAAATTGGGCCCATAGTGTCACTATTTTGTGTGGCAACCATTATTTTCCAGCACTGCCTTAATCCTCTTGGGCATGGAGTTCACCAGAGCTTCACAGGTTGCCACTGGAGTCCTTTTCCACTCCTCCATGACGACATCAAGGAGCTGGTGGATGTTAGAGACATTGTGCTCCTCCACCTTCCGTTTGAGGATGCCCCACAGATGCTCAATAGGGTTTAGGTCTGGAGACATGCTTGGCCAGTCCATCACCTTTGTTAGTTTTATTGTAAATACATATTTCTATATATATGTATACTATATACCTGTATATATATTCCTATATATAGGTATAGATCTCTATTTTACATTAACAATATCATATAATCATATATATATATATATATATATATATATATATATATATATATATATATATACTGTATATATAAAGACATGAAACCCAAAAAATTTCTGTCATAAATCAGAACTTGATTTTCAACATCTTTCCAATCTGCTTTTATTATCTAAATTGCTACATTCTATTGGTATCCTTAGCTGAAAAACATATCTAGGTAGGCTCAGGAGCAGCAATGAATTAATGGAAACTAGCTGTTGATTGGTGGCTGCACAAAAATGCCTCTTTCTTTCCTAGGACATGGAGAGTCCACAACATCATTCCAATTACTAGTGGGATATTCACTCCTGGCCAGCAAGAGGAGGCAAAGGGCACCCCAGCACAGCTGTTAACTGTCACTTCCCTTACCCATAACCCCCAGTCATTCTCTTTGCCTCTGTCAATGGAGGACGTGAAGTTGGTGTCTGAAGATTTTTATTCCTTTTTCGTGTACTTTTCTCTGCAATCAAGGATTTGGTTTTAGCTGTGTCCACATCAATCTCTTGAGTAAGAGTAAAGCTGGCTTTTAAGCAGTTAGAAAGTGGTGAGGTGGTCCTTCCTTTGTTTTCTAACATATTTGCTGCCCTTATTATAGAAATCCAGAGTTGGTTACTCTGTTCTTTCTTTTTCTACAGGTCTCTGATAGGAGTATTGGATTTCTGGGATATATATAAATCCTTTATAGAGGGTTTGTTTCTGGGCAGTGTGCTGGCACTTTTTATGTATGTGGAGGTTAATATCTTCCCTTGCTGTTACGGGATGATAACTCTGGGGCTCAAGAGGTTTTCTTTATTTATCTGAGGAGGAAACGGTTCAATTTTCACTTTCTAGTGTTAATGTGTTCTAAATGTTCTAAGACTTGCGCGCTTTAAAGTTATTGCACAGTTCTTTTTGTGCCGGTCATGTGACTATCGGCTCTTCCTCTTAAGACTCTTAGCGGAGCGGTGTAGTACTGATGCAAGTGTTTTCCCTGTGAGGTGGAAGTTGACTCGTTCTCCAAATATCAGCAATACTTTGTATAAAGCCGCAAAGGTCAGGTAGGGCACCTCAGACTGTCTAAGGTGTATATTTGTAATTTTTACTTAGCGTTTTTGGCGCTCTAAAGCTAAAGTCTGTTTTCATTCCTTTAATTAGGGGGAAATTACTCAGCTATGGACACTGAACAGGAGGCTGTTCCCTTTGACACGTTTATTATGCTTAGAGGCCCAAATTGTTTTTCCTATGCAATCATGTTTAGATAGAACTTTAAAATTTAAAGATAAATTATTACCTTTTGAGCCTATTGTCTCTCAGGATAATGCTGTTCAGGATATGCCACAGCTTTCTCATCAAACGTCCAAAGCCTCTATGGCATCACATACGTTGCCCTGCGGTTCTTCTCAGCCTCCTGGGTGTCTGCGGCTTTATCTGCTTTTCCCATGCTGGGAAAGCGCAAGAGGAAATCAAAGCATATTTCTGACAATAAGTCGTCTGTCCTATCTGCTGCTGCGACGGTTGACCTCCCCCATAAGTCGGATGAGGAGGATACCTCGATAGCTTCTGAGGGGGAAATCTCAGATTCTGACAAAATAAATCCTTTGAATGAATCTGAAGAAATAAACTTCAGATTTAAGCTTGAACCCCATAGTTTACTTCTAAAGGAGGTACTGGCTACTTTGGACGACTCAGATCCTTCTGTCGCTGTCAACCCTAAAAAATCTAGTAAGCTAAACAAATACTATGCACAGGAATGGGATAAGCCTGGGGTTCCTTTTCCATCTAATACAAGGAGAGTCCACAGCTTAATTCATTGGGCTACATTGCCGCCTGATTTTGCTGAGCAGTTGCAAACGGCAGTATCTGCAGTCATTAGTCCTTTACCTCGCTCGGCCAAGTGCAAGCGAAAGGTTAAACATTGCTATCCTTCCCAGGGGTCATCTACTCCATTGGATGTATCTGAGACTAGATTATACGCTGATGCTGAGGATTCCGATACTTCGAAGGGCTCTCTCTCTGAGTCGGAATCTGTGGCCTCTAGACTTTAGGTTTAGGATGGAGAACTTACGCTTTTTGTTAAAGGAGGTGTAAGCTACTCTAGAGGTTTCCGAACCGAAGCTACAGGAGGAACCATCTATTCCTAAGCTTGATAAAGTTTATGAGGACAGGGTAGTGCCCCAGACTTTCCCGGTTCCTGTAAAGATGGCGAATATTATTAAGAATGAATGGGAGAGACTTCTCCCCTTCTTCTTCGTTTAAAAAATTGTTCCCGGTTCCAGATGCTCAGCTAGAATTATGGGGATCTGTTCATAAGGGGGATGGAGCTATCTCCACGCTCGCTAAGCGCACCACTATCCCGCTTGAGGATAGTTCGTCGTTTAAGGAACCCATGGATAAAAAAATTAGAGACCCTGTTAAGAAAAATGTTTCAGCGCATGGGGTTTATTTTTCAACCTGCAACCACGGTTGCTGCGGTGGCGGGAGCCACTACCTATTGATGCGACTCTCTGTCAGAAATGATCGAGGTGGAGACTCCCCTCGATGAAATTCATGAGAGAATTAAGGCCCTGAGGGTTGCTAATTCATTTATTTGTGATGCTAATATGCAGATTATTCGCTTGAATGCCAAGACATCAGGCTTTTCTGTTCTGACCCGGAGGGCCCTGTGGTTGAAATCGTGGTCTGCTGACATGACGTCCAAATCTAGATTGCTTTCCCTTTCTTTTAAGGGAAAGATTATTTTCGGTCCAGGCCTGGACTTGATCATATCCACGGTCATGGGAGGCAAGGGAGCCTTTCTGCTGCAGGATAAGAAGAATAAACCTAAGGGTCCTCATTTTTGTCCCTCTCGTTCGGACAAGTCCCAAAATCGGCAACCTGCCGCGAAGCCTGAGCAGTCCAAGGGATCTTGGAAACCCTCTCAGTCTTGGAATAAGGCCAATCAGAGCAAGAAGCCGGCCGAGACAATACGGCATGAAGGGGCGGCCCCCGATCCGTCTCTGGATCTCGTAGGGGGCAGACTCTCTTTTTTCGCGGAGGCTTCGTTGAGCGACGTACAGGATCCTTGGGTTCTGGAAGTTGTTGCCCAGGGTTACAGGATAGGGTTCAAGACTCATCCTCCCAGGGGCAGATTCCTTGTGTCAAATCTCTCATCAAATCCAGAAAAACGGATTGCTTTTCTAGAGTGCATGAGGGATCTCTCCTCTCTAGGAGTAATTGTACCGGTACCTCTAGCAGAAAGGGGTCTAGGGTACTATTTGAACCTTTTTGTGGTGCCAAAGAAGGAGGGCACGTTTCGCCCGATTCTAGACCTAGTGCTTAAACAAGTTTCTGTTGGTTCCATCTTTCAAAATGGAGACGATAAGGTCTATACTGCCCCTAGTTCAAAAGGGTCAGTTTATGACTATGATAGACTTGAAGGACGCTTACCTTCATGTGCCAATACACATGGATCACTTCAGGTTCTTAAGGTTCGCCTTTCTGGATCAGCACTTCCAGTTTGTAGCTCCTCCCTTCGGGCTGACTACTGTTCCACGAATCTTCACCAAGGTTCTAGGAGCTCTGAGGGTTAGCAGTGGCTCCTTATCTGGATGACATTCTGGTTCAGGCTCCACTCTACCAGTTGGCAGAGGACCATTCGAGATCTCTTCTTTTTTTTTCAATCTCATGGATGGAAGGTAAACTCAGGAAAGATTTCTCTGGTTCCCAGTACCAGAGTGGAATTCCTGGGCACGATAATAGACTCCGTTGCCATGAAGATATTCCTAACAGACAAGAGACGTTGCAAGATTGTCTCAAGTTGTCTTACCCTTCAATCCTCCTCAAGGCCATCAGTGGCCCGGTGCATGGAGGTGATTGGGCTCATGGTATTCACTATAGATATCATGCCATTCTCCAGATTCCATCTCCGGCCTCTTCAGCTGTGCATGCTGAGGCAGTGGAACGGCGATCATTCGGACCTGTCCCAACTGATCTCTTTGGACAACGGGTCGAGGGAGTCTCTCTCTTGGTGGCTCCGTCCAGATCAACTGTCCCAGAGGGGACATCCTTCCTCAGACCATCTTGGGAGATTGTGACTACGGACGCGAGTCTCAGGTTGGGGAGCGGTTTGGGGTGCCAGGAAGGCACAGGGCAGGTGTAATCGGAAGGAGTCTCTTCTCTCGATCAACATCCTGGAACTTCGGGCAATCTTCAACGCTCTAGAGGCTTGGCCCCTCCTGGGTTCGTCCAACTTCATCAGATTCCGGTCGGACAAAATTAACTCGGTGGCTTACATCAACCACCAGGGGGGAACGAGAAGCTCCCTAGCCATGATGGAAGTATCTCGGATCCTGGAGTGGGCGGAGACCTACGAATGCTCGCTTTCAGCGATCCAATGCCGGGTGTGGACAACTGGGAAGCGGACTTTATCAGCAGACAGTCGTTTCTTCCGGGGGAATGGTCTCTTCACCCTGAAGTGTTTGCGAAGATTTGCAACAGTTGGGGGACTCTGGAGATAGATCTCATGGCATCCAGACTCAACTGCAAGCTACCCAGATACGCAACTGATAGAGGCCTTAGCAGTGCCTTGGGGTTTCGGCCTAGTGTACATATTTCCACCGTTACCACTTCTACCTCGTGTAGTGGCACGCATCAAACAGGAAACAGTCCAAAGTCCAGCACCCTTAAATCCTCAATGCACGCTGCAGGGTTCCTGCAAACCCCCAAATGGATACAAACAAAAGATGCAGCAGCATAAGTATTTTACCAATTTATTATGGCACAAACAAAGTCCACAACGTTTCGGGTGTTACCCCTTAATCATGTGAAATGATTCACATGATTAAGGGGTAATACCCGAAACGTTGTGGACTTTGTTTGTGCCATAATAAATTGGTAAAATACTCATGCTGCTGCATCTTTTGTTTGTACGCATCAAACAGGAGCAAGCATCAACTATTCTGATTGCTCCATCGTGGCCGCGGAGGACGTGGTTTGCGTATCTTGTGGGGATGTCATCCTCCCCTCCATGGAGGTTGCCCTGTCACAGGGATTTGCTGGTACAGGGCCCCTCTGTGCATCAGAATCTAGATTCTCTGTGGCTGACTTTGTGGAGATTGAACGCTTAGTCTTAGCCAGAAGAGGTTTTTCTGAGAGGGTGATTGATACTCTCATTCAAACCAGAAAGCAGGTCACCCATTGCATCTATCATAAGGTGTAGTGGACCTACTTACTCTGATGTGAATCTCACGGATATTCCTGACATAAGGTCAGGGTATCCAGAATCCTTTCCTTCCTCCATAACGGTCTGGAGAAGGGACTTATCACCAGTTCCTTAAGGGGACAGATTTCGTCTCGATCTGTGCTGTTACACAAGAAGCTCACTAAGCTCCATGATATTCAGTCTTTTGTTCAGGCTCTGTCCAGGATCAGGCCTGTATTTAGACTTTCTGCTCCTCCTTGGAGTTTGAATTTGGTTCTGAAGGTTTTGCAGGGGCCGACGTTCGAACCTATGCATTCTCTTGACATTAAGACTCTTGGAAGGTCTTTTTTCTACTGGCCATTTCTTTGGCACGCAGAGTGTCTGAATTAGCGGCCTTGCAATGCGAGCAGCCTTACCTGGTTTTCCATGCTGATAAGGCTGTCTTTTGCACTGGACTAGGATTTCTCCCTAAGGTTGTGTCTGATCGCAACATTAATTAGGAAATTGTGGTTGCTTCCTTGTGTCCTAAGCCTTCTTCTTCGAAGGAACGGTTACTTCATAACTTGGATGTGGTTCTAGCCTTGAATGTCTATCTTCAGGCTACGAAAGATTTCAGACAAACTTCAGCTTTGTTTGTTGTCTATTCGGGGAAGCGCAAGGGGCAGAAGGCTTCTTCTACTTCCCTATCCTTTTGGCTGAGGAGCATGATTCGTTTGGCTTATGAGACAGCGGGACATAAGCCTCCTCAGAGGATTATGGCTCACTCAAATAGAGCTGTGGCTTTAAGAATGAGGCCTCTATCTAGCAGATTTGTAAGGCAGCTACCTGGTCCTCCTTACATACTTTTAGAAAGTTTTACAAATTTGAAGTTTTTTGCTTTGGCTGAAGCAGCTTTTGGGAGAAAGGTTTTGCAGGCTGTGGTGCTCTCAGAATAGGGTCCGCCTCTTTTTTACCCTCCCGTTTTTAATTCAGTATCCTCTAGAGCTTGGGTATTTGTTTCCCACAAGTAATGAATGAATCCGTGGACGCTCCTCGTATTAGATGGAAAACATAAATTATGCTTACCTGATAATTTAATTTCCATTGTTACGAGGAGAGTCCACGGCTCCCGCACGGTTCTCCATTGGGTGGACCTAAATTTATTTTGTTTTTTCTTCTGACACCTTTTATACCCTGATATTTCTCCTACTGTTCCTTGTTCCCTCGGCAGAATGATTAGGGGATGAGGGGAGTGGGGGAGGTATTTAAGTCTTTGGCTGGGGTGTCTTTGCCTCCTCCTGGTGGCCAAGTTCTGTAATGAATGAAGCCGTGGACTCTCCTCGTAACGATGGAAATGAAATTATCAGGTAAGCATATATTATGTTTTTCCCCGTCTCCTGTCTTTAAAAAGATGTTTCCCGTTGCTGACTTCATTCGGGACTCATGGTGCACTGTGCCTAAGGTAGAAAGGGCTATTTCTACTCTGGCCAAAAGAACCACGATTATTATAGAGGATAGCTGTTCTTTTAAAGATCCCATGGACAAAAAGCTGGAGGCATATTTAAAAAAAATGTATGTGCATCAGGGTTTACAATGGCAACCTGCAGTTTGTATTGCCACAATAACAGGTGCAGCATCTTTTTGGTGTGATGCTTTGTCTGAATTGATTTTAGAAGAAACTTTGTTAGTGGAGATCCAATATAGGATTAAGGTTCTCAAACTGGCCAATTCCTTTATCTCTGATGCCAACACGCAAGTTATTCGACTAGGAGCCAAGATGTCTGGCTTCACTGTCCTAGCCCGCAGGGCTCTATGGCTAAAATCTTGGTCAGCTGATGTTACCTCCAACACCAAGTTCCTGTCGTTACCTTACAAGGGTAAGACCCTATTTGGTCCTACTCTGGCGGAAATAATTTCTGAAATTAGGGGTGGAAAGGAGTCCTTTCTACCTCAAGACAAAAAGAATAGACCTAAGGGATGTCAAAATTGTAATTTTCGTTCCTTTCATAACTTCAAGGGTCAAAAGGCTTCCTCTCCCTCCTCCAAGCCAGAGCAGTCTAAGTCCTCCTGGAAATCCAATCAGACTTGGAATAAGGGGAAACAATCAAAGAAGCCTTCGCCTGAGACTAAGTCAGCATGAAGGGTCTGCCCCCGGTCGGGGATTGGATCAAGTGGGGGGCAGACTTTTCTTGTTTCAACAAGCTTGGATATGCAATGTCCCAGACCCTTGGGCTGTGGACATAGCATCTCAGGGTTACAAAATAGAATTAAAGTCTCGTCCTCCCAGGGGCAGATTCCTCCTCTCAAGGTTATCTGTGGATCAGGTAAAAAAAAGAAGTAATTCTTAAGCTGCGTTCAGGACCTTTCCAGTAAGGGAACAGGGTCTAGGATTCTATTCAAATTTGTGGTTTCTAAAAAAAAAGGAAACTTTTTTCGGCCCATTTTAGACCTAAAGTGTCTCAACAAATTTCTCTGGGTACCGTCCTTCAAACCTTCAAAATGGAAACCATTCATTCCATTCTTCCTTTGGTCCAAGAGGTTCAGTTCATGACGACCATAGACCTGAAGGACGCGTATCTTCATGTTCCCATCCACAGGGATCATTACCAGTTCCTGAGATTTGCTTTTCTAGACAAGCACTTTCAATTTGTTGCTCTCCCTTTTGGCCTTGCCACAGCTCTCAGAATTTTCACAAAGGTTCTGTGGGCTCTCTTGGCAGTTGTCAGGTCTCAGGGAATTGCAGTGGTGCCTTACCTGGATGACATATTGATTCCGGCTCCATCTTTCCATCTTAATGGAAGGAGAGTCCACTGCTTCATGGCCATCAGGAGGAGGCAAAGACACCCCAGCCAAAGGCTTAAATACCTCCCCTCATCCCCCAGTCATTCTTTGCCTTTTGTTACAGGAGGTTGGCAGAGAAGTGTCAGAAGATTCGGAGTAGTTCCTTATGGAGGGTAGTACTCTTCGAAATGGGACTGGAGTTTTAAGTAGTCCTGTCAGCCTCTCAGTGAGAGCATGGGTGAATGTTAGAGTCAGGAGATGCAGGGAGAGTCTTTCTGCGAACCCAACCTGACTCAGTTTAACAGCTCCATTAGCAATAAGCGTTGACGAGTTTCACTGTCTGCTTTTCTTGTCTCAAGTCCATGTCAGGAGCGATGCTACTACCCTGTCACACTTAAAGGGCCGTGTTCCTGTTCCACGGCGTTAATTATGGTAAGATCGTTTAATTTATATATATGTGATAACGCAAGAAGATAGGGTCACAGTGTGGGTCCTTTATCTTTATAGAATCTGGGTTAATACCCTCGGAAGGGGGTTATGGAACAGGGGGGATTTTATTATGCATAATATTGTTTATTGTTTTTTCTGCTGCACTTGTGTGAGATGAGGCTCTGTCAGTGTGGAACAGTCAGTTCATTAGCGAGAGATCGAGACAGGCTTTTTTTTGGCGTGCCTCTCGAGTGCAGGGGCGGTCCTGCATGGCACTCCATGTGAACAGGTGTGGCCTCTGTAACTTCCTCTTTTTCGACCTGCGTTCGGGAGGAGACAAAAGCTGTTTCTTGTAGTCCGGGTCACAGGAAGTGGTGAGTGCCCCGGCCATTGGGATATAAAGGTGTCATTTATTATTTTGATCAAGTCTGTAATAAAGGCACAAACTGTGGAGGACTCAGATATGCTAGAGGATACTTCCTCTTTATCTAAACCTATTAACTGTGTATACTGTCAGGAGGTTCCAGTCAAACCGCTGACGCAACTCTGTTCCACATGCTTTGACAACATTGCTATATCGTTTTCTGCTGAAGGAAGTGCTTACTACGTTGGAAGTTCCAGAACCAATACTACCGTAGGAACCTTCAATCCCTAAACTGGATAGGGTTTACGAGGACAGGGTAGGGCCCCAGGCCTTTCCGGTTCCAATCGAGATGGTGAATATTTTTAAGAATTAATGGGAGAAACTTGGTCTGTCCTTTTCCCCCTTTTTTTCTTTTAAAAAGCTTTTCCCGGTTTCGGACGCGCAGCTCGAACTGTGGGGAACCGTCCCTAAGGTGGATGGTGCGATCTCCATGTTCGCTAAGAGAACGACTATTACGCTAGAGGATAGCTCCTCTTTCAAGGAACCCATGGATAAAAAGATGGAGTCCATGTTGCGGAAGATGTTCCAACTCACGGGGTTTGTTTTTCAACCGGCGGTGGCTGGTGCGGCTACTTACTGGTGTGACGCTCTTTCAGCAATGGTCGAGGTGGAGACTCCCCTCAATGAGATTCTGTAACGAATCAAAGCCCTAAGAGTATCACATTCATTCATTTGTGATGCTAACATACAAATTATTCGCCTGAATACTAAGACATCAGGTTTTTCTGTTTTAGCCCTCAGGGCTCTGTGGCTAAAGTTGTGGTCTGCTGACATGACTTCTAAGTCTCGCTTGCTTTCCCTACCATTCAAGGGGAAGGTTTTTGGCCCGGGCCTGGATTCTATCATATCTACAGTCACGGGGGGCAAGGGTGCCTTCTTGCCTCAGGATAAGAAGGCCAAACCGAAGGGATCTACTTTTCGTCCCTTTCATGTGGACAAGTCTCGGCGCCAGAAAAGAGAGACAACTTCCTGGGATGTGTGAGGGATCTCTCATCTCTCAGGGTAATCGTCCCAGTCCCTCTGGCAGAAAGAGGTCTGGGGTATTATTCAAACCTTTATGTGGTCCCAAAGAAGGAGGGCATGTTTTGTCCAATTCTGGACCTAAAGGCCCTAAACAGGTTTTTGTCAGTTCCATCATTCCAGAGTCTTTACAAAGGTTCTGGGAGCTCTTCTCGCAGTAGCGAGAGCAAGAGGGATTGTAGTGGGACCGTATCCTGGTCCAGGCTCCGTCCTACAGTCTTGCGGAGGATCGAGAGCTCTTCTCCTTCGATCCCACGGGTGGAAGATAAACAAAGGAAAGAGTTAATTGGTCCCCAGCAACACGATGAAATTCCTGATTACGATAATAGATTCTTCAGGAATGAAGATATTCTTGACAGATCAGAGACGTTGCAAGATTGTGTCCAACTGTCTAGCTCTTCAGACATCCTCCAGGACATCTGTGGCCAGCTATATGGAGGTAATCAGGCTCATGGTATCCAGCATAGATGTCATTCCATTCACCAGGTTCCATCTCAGACCTCTTCAGCTGTGCATGTTGAGACAATGGAATGGCGTTCCTTCAGATTTGTCCCAACAGATATCTCTGGACAGACCGGTGATGGAGTCCCTATCTTGGTGGACCCGACTGGGCAGTTGTCTCAGGAGACATCCTTTCTGAGAGCATCCTGGGAGATTGTAACCACGGATGCAAGTCTATCAGGATGGGGAGCTGTTTGGGGTGCCAGAAAGGCACAAGGCAGATGGACATGAGAGGAGTCGAGTCTACCTATAAATATTTTGGAACTTCGCGTGATATTCAATGCTCTGAGGACTTAGCCCCCTCTGGGGGTCGTCCTGATTCATCAGATTCCAATCGGACAACATTACCTCGATGGCTTACATAAACTACCAGGGGGGGACAAGAAGCTCCCTAGCAATGAGGGAAGTATCTCGGATTCTGGAATGGGCAGAGACTCACAATTGCTCGCTCTCAGCGATTCACATTCCAGGTGTGGACAACTGGGAAGCGGATTTTCTGAGCAGACGTTTCATCCAGGGGAATGGTCTCTCCATTCCGAGATGTTTGTGGAGATCTGCAGCAGATGGGGGACGCCAGAGATAGATCTCATGGCGTCCAGAATCAATTGCACGATACCCAAATCCGAGTTGCGATCCAGGGATCCCCAGGCGGATCTGATAGATGCCTTGGCTGTACCCTGGGACTTCAATCTAATTTACATATTTCCACCATTGCCTCTTCTAGCTCCGGTAGTGGCCCGCATCACGCGGGAGCAAGCTTTGACTATTCTGAT
>NC_069501.1:631361132-631363632 GCF_027579735.1 Bombina bombina
ATTGCGGTGTTTCCTTATTTGGACAATATCTTGGTACTAGCTCAGTCTCTACATTCTGCAGAATCTCACAGGAATCAACTAGTGTTGTTTCTTCAAAGACATGGTTGGAGGATCAATTTACCAAAAAGTTCCTAGATTCCTCAGACAAGGGTCATCTTTTTAGGTTTCCAGATAGATTCAGTGTCCATGACTCTGTCTCTAACAGACAAGAGACAATTAAAATTGGTTTCAGCTTGTCGGAACCTTCACTCTCAATCATTACCTTCAGTAGCTATGTGCATGGAAGTTTTAGGTCTCATGACTGCAGCATCGGACGCAATCCCCTTTGCTTGTTTCATATGAGACCTCTCCAGCTTTGTATGCTGAATCAATGGTGCAGGGATTATACAAGGATATCACAATTAGTATCCTTAAATCCCAATGTTCGACTATCTCGGACTTGGTGGTTAGATCACCATCGTATAGTTCTAGGGGCCTCTTTGGTTCATCCAACCTGGACTGTGATCACAACAGATGCAAGTCTTTCAGGTTGGGGAGCTGTTTGGGGATCTCTGACAGCACAAGGGGTTTGGAAATCTCAAGAGGCGAGATTACCAATAAATATTTTGGAACGTGCAATTTTCAGGGCTCTTCAGGCTTGGCCTCTGTTCAAAAGAGAACCATTCATTTGTTTTCAGACAGACAATATCACAGCTGTGGCATATGTCAATCATCAGGGTGGGACTCACAGTCCCCTAGCTATGAAAGAAGTATCTTGAATACTTTCTTGGGTGGAATCCAGCTCTTATCTAATTTCTGCGGTACATATCCCAGGTGTAGACAATTTGGAAGCGGATTATCTCAGCCGTCAGACTTTACATCCGGGGGAGTTGTCCCTCCATCCAGATGTGTTTTCTCAGATTGTTCAGATGTGGGGTCTTCCAGAAATAGAACTTATGGCTTCTCATCTAAACAAGAAACTTCCCAGATACCTGTCCAGGTCCAGGGATCTTCAGGCGGAAGCAGTGGATGTGTTGACACTTCCTTGGTGTTACCAACCTGCTTATATTTTCCCGCCTCTAGTTCTTCCAAGAGTGATCTCCAAAATCATTATGGAACAGTTGTTTGTATTGTTGGTAGCTCCAGCATGGCCTCACAGGTTTTGGTATGCGGATCTTGTCCGGATGTCCAGTTGCCAACCTTGGCCTCTTCCATTAAGGCCGCACCTTCTGTCTCAAGGTCCCTTTTTCCATCAGGATCTCAAATCATTAAATTTGAAGGTATGGAAATTGAACGCCTAGTACTTAGTCATAGAGGTTTCTCTGACTCAGTGATTAATACTATGTTACAGGCTCGTAAATCTGTTTCTAGAAAGATTTATTATTGAGTTTGGAAGACTTATATTTCATGGTGTTCTCATAAATTCGCTTGGCATTCTTTCAGAATTCCTAGAATTTTACAGTTTCTTCAGGATAGTTTGGATAAGGGTTTGTCTGCAAGTTCCTTGAAGGGACAAATCTCTGCTCTTTCTGTTTTATTTTACAGAAAGATTGCTAAGCTTCCTGATATTCACCGTTTTGTACAGGCTTTGGTTCGTATCAAGCCTGTTATTAAATCAATCTCTCCTCCTTGGAGTCTTAATGGACTCTTAATTTAGTGGTGAAGGCTTTACAGGCTCCTCTATTTGAGCCTATGTATTCTTTGGACATTAAACTACTTTCTTGGAAAGTGTTGTTCCTTTTGGCCATCTCTTCTGCTAAAAGAGTTTCTGAATTATCTACTCTTTCTTGTGAATCTCCTTTTCTGATTTTTCATCAGGATAAGGCGGTTTTGCAGACTTCATTTAAATTCTTACCTAAGGTTGAGAATTCTAACAACATTAATAGAGAAATTGTTGTCCCTTCCTTGTGTCCTAATCCTAAGAATTCTTTGGAGAAATCCTTACATTCTTTGGATGTGGTTAGAGCGTTGAAATATTATGTTGAAGCTACTAAAGATTTCAGGAAGACTTCTAGTCTATTTGTTCTCTCTTCTGGTTCTAGGAAAGGTCAGAAGGCTTCTGCCGTTTCCTTGGCATCGTGGTTAAAGCTTTTGATTCATCAAGCTTATTTGGAGTCGGGTCAAGCCCCGCCTCAGAGAATTACAGCTCATTCTACTAGATCAGTCTCCACTTCGTGGGCTTTTAAGAATGAAGCTTCGGTTGATCAGATTTGTAAAGCAGCAACCTGGTCGTCTCTGCATACATTTACTAAATTCTACCGTTTTGATGTATTCGCTTCTTCAGAAGCAGTTTTTGGTAGAAAAGTTCTTCAGGCAGCTGTTTCAGTTTGATTCTTCTGCTTATGTTTTAAGTTTTTTCTTTTCATTTCATGAGAATTAACTTATATATTGGGTTGTGAATTATTTTTTTCAGCGAGAAATGTCTGTTTTTATTTTTATCCTTCCCTCTCTAGTGACTCTTGCATGGAGTTCCACATCTTGGGTATTGCTATTCCATACGTCACTAGCTCATGGACTCTTG